>NC_068939.1:66716973-66962682 GCF_016801865.2 Culex pipiens pallens
TTGAAGAATTACTAGTAACGTCATGATTTGAATTCCCGGACGCTTCGAAACCCGGACACTTCAACTTGTTTTATCAATTATTTGGATAAAAGTTCGCATTATGAATGTCAAAACTTTGGTATTTGATAAATTCTAACATCAACTTTCAATTAAAGTTTGTTTGAACGCTGTAGTTAATGCCAAAACAATTAAATAAAATAAAATTATACGTTTACCAAAAATGCGAAACATTTCAACGGAAATATTTCATAGGCGTCCGAAGCACCGGGAAGGCAAAGCAGAAATTTATGTTTTTGATTTCTTTAAACTCTAGCAAATTTTAATATAAACTATCGATTGTTTTGATGTTAACAGCTTATTTGAGACTTAAAGAATGCCATTCACTAACATTTCAGTCTAAATTTGTGCGATTCATAAGCAAAATCGAGTGTCCGGAATTCGAAGCAAAAGTGTCCGGATTTCGAATCAGCTTTTAACAGTGTCCGGAATTCGAAGCACAACAAGTCATTTTAATTTTCAAATTCTGATGAAAAATTGTTAGAAAAGACATATTTTGCATGCATTCTCTTAAAACTGACTGTTTATACTAAATCCTGATGATATTTCTACATTTCCAACTGATTACATGATTTTTTGCCAGCTATAACAAAAATAATATGGTACTAAGTGTCCGGATTTCGAATCATGACGTTAGTTACTTGAATTAATGGGAAATACGCGAATTACTACGGAATTACTAGGTAATTCAAGACCGAGCCACGTAGCCCAGTGGTAACGCTTCCGCCTCGTAAGCGGTAGATCGGGGTTCAAATCCCGGCTCGGACTAACACAACTGGTGATCTTTTCCCTTCTGGAATCGATTGCTTAGTAAAGGGAAGGTAGTGTATCGTCACAAACTGGACCTTATCACGACACCTTAGGGAGGCGACCTATGGAATGTTAACATTAACCTTAACATGTTAACATTAAGTTGAGAATGAAACTGCCACTGAATCCGCTTTGTAAATGCCGGCCCCGATACTCTTCAAGGGTGTTCCCCTCAGGAACTGGGAAAGATTTACTTACTTACTAGGTAATTCGAGAACTGCAGGAATTACTGCAGAATTGCGGAGTAATACTGGAATTACCGAATGATCCCGTACTAGATATAACTTTGGTTTCTTACATGAAAACTAATACAGTCATCCCACATATTCGGAACGGTTTCCAGATCGACCAATGTTTAAAAAATCATAGCAAATCGATAATTGAACTTAATGATTCGCTTTTACCTTCATTTGAAAGCTTTTCTTGCGATCTTTCGAATGCTGTATCAAACATCTGCAAATTTTAACTTTTATATGAAGTTTTTGAAGAATTACTTTGACCCTTGAAATCCACAAATTCGGAACATTTTTTTCTTACGAATGTAAACAAATTTTGGATCCCTCCAGGAGTACATAATTATTACCAAATAATGACTTCTCACACTGAAACCAATGAAACTCAAGCTTAGTAATGTTTTATACGTGGTTTGATAACTTTTTTGTGAAAATATCAGTTAAATTCAGGTGTTCCACAATAGTGGGAGGCACAATAACATCCCACAATTATGAAACAGGCCATTTGGAGGCAGTGTTTTGCTGCTCTGGACAAAATAGTCTTGGAATGAAGTTTTTGTTCAAAAAGTACTACTTTCACTAGTAAAATAGCAAGATGATGTCCAAATGAAGTTTCTAAAAATAATAAGGTCGACAGAAAAGCTACTTTTGGCATGCTATTGACAAATTATCATAAAAGTGTTCCGAATATGTGGGATGACTGTAGGCAACAAATAGAATCATAAAAGGTTAATCGAAATTCTCTTTTTAACAGTTATTTTTTATTATTTTATTATTTTCTGAAGTATGTTTCCACAAAAAAAAATCATAGAATTACTAGAATTACTGAAATTATTTGGAATTACCAGGATTACTCTTGAATTACTCAGTAAATCCGAAATCACAGAATTATTTGATCAAGTTCCAAGTAATTCCGGATTAGTGACCAGTCTGACACGATGCTGGAAACCCCTTGCCTACACCTTTAAATGAAAATAATAATTATGGTTATAATACATCTGGGATTGGTGACAAATTTTGTGACAAAAAATGTGTAATTTTACATCAGAAACTGGTGGATTTTCATCAGATTCTGTTGATTTTTCATCAGTTTATCTTTTTTCCACATTTTGTAGGCATAATTACCCAAAAAAGGTAATATTCAAACACCAACTTTTCATCTTTGCAAAATTCAACTTAATTTTCTGTGTATGTATATCTGGAACTTTACCGAAGACACCAAATCGATTATTTGCTTCTTTAGATACAGATTTTTGAACACTTCCAATTTGAGTGAAACATGTATAATGAAAAATTTGCTTCTCTGGGTACATTTTGTTTTGAAAATTAGTGATTTTTTTCGTGTTTTTGAAAATTATTCATTCATATTTTATTTACTGTTGGATCAATTTGGACTTACTTACAAAAATATTTTCTTAATGTTTTCATCCAAAACAAATCAAAAATGCAAAACAGATAGGAAAATATGCCAATTTGTCTAAATTTGGTGTCAAGATTTAGAATTTTGTATTTTTTTATTTGGAAGAAACTTTGTCCATACGTAAAGTAGCTTGAGAAAGGATTTTCTAATCGATCTGGTGTCTTCGGCAAAATTTTAGGTTAATATTTGGATATTTTCGAAAAATTAGATACACGGAAACAAAATTCCCGATTTTTTCATTTGATTTTTTATTATAAACAGTTCGATTACCATAGTTTATATTTATTTGTGTGAAAATTTGTTGATCAGTTTTTTTTATGTCCACATAAGCCATTTTGCATTCTTTTGTCTTCATACAGATCTCCATGCAAATTTGGGGGCTGTCAATAGAAAGTGCTTACATCGTAAAAACAGTATTTGGAGAATGGATTTTTTGATTGATTTGGTGTATTCGGCAAAATAGTAGGTTATGATTAGGACTAATCTAATCTAATCTAACTTAGTCTAATCGAACACAAGCGCAGCCAGTCCGAAGAAATATTAATAATTACAGTACATTCGAGTTACCCTGAAAATGTATAGCAAAAATAAAAGGCGGCCAGGCCTACTGCGTTGCATTAACCGCAGAGACAGATTCTGTGAACGGATCACATTTCACAGAATCAACAGGGGAGGAAGGATGCGTGGACATACCGTACCAAACGCTCCGAATTAGTTGGGTGTGGTGTGTTAGTGTGAATTGGCAATTATTTATATTTTTAGGGGGGAAGTGGATATGGGGAAATTGGGTTTGGAGAAATTGGGATTAAGGAATGGGAAAGTGGGGAAGGGGTAGGAGGGTTATTAAATTTATAATATTATGATAGTCAAATTAAAAAAAAAGATGGAAAGCTCTCACCAAGGAACAGCAAATCTTCAAAAGACACAGCCAGGTGGTGCCCCGATCGTCAGCCCCAGGTTCTTGACAAGAAACAGGCCGATCGGATGAAGTGGAAGTGTTCCTAGCACCGAATATCTCCACTCCAAACAAATATATCCGGATGTTTCGCTGGTGTTGAATCGAATTTCACATCCAGACTCTTTCACAATCTCTTGAAACAGCATCCTCCGTATCCTCCACTTACTTTTCACTTACTTCCTGATTCTTGGCAGATTCGAACGAAATTCACTTCCAACGACAACAAGAATCAGAATTCCCTTAACACAAAAAAAAAACCTTCTTAAATTAAACAATTTTCAACGACTCAATCAGGTTATGATTAGGACTAATGAGAAAATAAGCTACACTCTAAAAAATCATCTTTTTATAAACAACAAACCTTGTGTTTTTGTAGACAAAATTCGCTAACTTTTAAGCTATAGGGTATGATGAACGTTTTGTTTTTGGACAAGCTAAGATTTTTTTTTTGAAAAAAAATATTTTAGATTGTATCGAAAAAGCTCACAAAAAAATTAAAATGAACATTTATAGATGTGAAATTAAATTGTTAATCAAATGTACTTTCAAAGAATTTTGAAAAAGAGAACCGTTTTTGAGTTATAGCCATTTTCAGTCCAAATTATTAAAAAAAACTGGTTTTAATTAGTTAGAAAAAATAGTGTCCATCATTAAAAAATATATTCAAAAAGCTGGGAAAGTTCTATTTGCAATTTTCTTTTTGGACATTGTTGATCCGACCTTTGGTTGCTGAGATGTAGCCTTGCAAGTAATAAAAAAAGCAAAGCAATCCACTGTAACAACCCCCGGGTCTTTTGTGGGCTCTGTTGAAAGTTTCTGCTCATTTCTAGGCGTCCGAAGGTTATGTGTGGTGAGTCACCCAAAACCTCCTTTACGAAATTACCGAAAAACGACGATATATTGGAAACCATTGATCTGATTTCTTATGTTAAAAAGAGAAACTTACGTGATTTTTTCAATTCCTCGAAAATCTTCAGATTTTTTAAATCACGACCTACATTTCATTATCATTTTATTTAGCCTTATTGAATTGTAAGGCATGCTTTCAAATTTTTTAAAGGGAGGTACTGCCCCTGATCGCATAAATGTCCCATATGCATTTTCATCGTTTTTGAGTTATTAATGCCGTTTTGTTCAAAATTTTGAGATCTTTCAGAAAAGCATATAACATCCAATACTTTGTTCTAGAAATCAGGAGGAAATCTAGTTTTTTCGCGAAAACTTAACACGTAACCTTATGTGTGGGACAAACTTCAAATGCGTTTTTCTCAGCTTGCTATTTTTGCATATGGGACGTTTATGCGAACATGGGCAGGGTAAAGTTTTTCAAAATCGAGTTTTTTTTTTTTGATAAATAAATAATTATGGGCAATTTTTTTAAGGTGTAACAATTTTTATCCGAAAAATCCTGCTGCTTTTAGCATCCCCCTGGAAATTCCTTATTATTACTTACAACTTTGCCCAAGAGACCATATCAAACAGAAAATCCCTTCTATATAAATAAACAGATTATTGAAAGTTTTCGTAGCACTTTCCTATGGACAAAATCGAAAATAAGGTAAACAAAATTCGAAAAAATATTATGCATTATCAAATTTACAGTCTACAATGATTTTATACTTTGTTTGTGAAGGACACTGCTTTCAAGATACTGGTATTTTAAGGTGAAATTTGTTGAAAAATGTTCAAGTAAATATGAAAAATGCCATGCCATTGGTTATTATTTTTAAGTATATATTTTATGTCTTGACAATAAATTCTACATTTTCCTTCAAAAATTTAAGTTTTTCTTTTTGATTTTATATGTTATTTTGTTTAAATGTGTTTTATTTTTCAAAAAGTTCTTCATTGACAAAAATTTCGCAACCATTCAAGTGTTTGTTAAAATCCAATTCGTTGGCCATCGTGTTGTTCGGCTTGGTCGTTCATTCAATACCCCTACAATGCACTGCAGTGGCTATGGTGTGGTGAGAACAAAAATCGTGTCCACGTCGAAGCGTCTTCTTCTCCGTCGGAGATAATGAATTTTATTGCTCGCCCATTTGGCTGCTGAGCGCTACCGGTTTACTCCAGCCATCCCAACCGGCCCCGGTCAGATGTGATCAATGGGATGCTGGAATTACTGAATCACGGAATCAGTGAGAATGGGGCAAAACTTTTACCGTGCGAAGAAGGGAAGGCTTTTACGAGGGTCGATCGTCAATAATGGTCAAATTTAGCTGATCAAGGGGTCATCAATTTGGATGTGGTTAAATGTAAATTTTATGTGATTAACGAAAGAAAATTTAAATTCAAGTTTAAGGAAAGTTAAAATTAGCTACAAGTACCCTAAAGCTCCAACCTTGTCTAACAGCACGGAACGATAACAGCAATTCGAGAAATGTTGCTGCTGCGTTCTGCAATGTTCTGCATTGCTGTCGATACTGGGCCCGGACCCCGGTTCCCGCGCCAGCGATTGCAATGCATTGTAAGGCGCATGGTTACATGGTTATTGCATGTTAACGTTCTTGTGGCGCGCGTGAAAAAATATGTCGATATTTATTATTTTTCCCCTTTTTATCCCTCTCTCAGAATGGTTTTGAAGCTGGTCAGCTCAATGGGAAGCTGGCCTGGCTGTGTGTAGACCCTGGCCCAGAACCTGGAACAGCCAGCCATCAACACCACATGGGAGCCGAATATTTAGGTGCACAGTGGCTTGCTTCTTGTGTTCAACTTTTGACCAGCGGACAGAACGAGAGAGGTGTACGCGAGTAATTAAAATTCCATGGGCGTTCACTGGCGACATGTGAAAATTACTGTCAAAATCATGTCAGTGCACATTTCCGAACGCGAAAAATGTTTTATTAATAAGTGTGAGCTGGTTCGAAAAAAAAACTGCGGAATTCACATCGAGGTTGTTCCCGTTCGATTGTGCTGGGGCTCGGACTATTGCAGCTCGACACTTGAGTTATTTGGCTTGTTGGTTTGAAAAGGGAAAACTGACCCTTTTTGGTGAGCAAAGGGTGAGAAAAATTTTATGATAATTCCTAAAATTGCTCGGACGAGGCTAATTTACAGCTGTGAAGAACCATTTTTTTTAACTTGTTTAGCGTTCAAGAATTCCTATGCTCTATATTCAGGGTTTTATTTAAAATTCAATGGAACTAAAACATCATTGCATTATCATCTAAGACTCTAACTCCATAAAATGTATTTTGAATTAATTCAATTGATTAGACTTATAATATCTTTGGAATTTTAAATTTGCCTTGATTTTTGAGACTTAAGGAGGTGTAATATTATTTTAAATATATTTGCAACGGCTTTAAAAAAATCTATACCCTTTTTCGTGATGTTATCAGGAAGCCTTAAAAATGCATCTTTTCCACAATGGTTTAGGATGATGCAAAATCTCATACAGAACAGACTCGATTATTCGACGTTTCGATTATTGAGGTTTTGCAGCGCACCTGTGTTTCAAATGTAGGTGGCGCCAAAATTAGGTTACTTGCCAAAAATCGTATTCCTTTCTGCTGGATTGAAGAACAAAATCGCTTATTTCCCATGATTCCCTGCACCAATATTAATGAAACTGGTTGCAAAAGACGAGAAATTTTTTTTGCTTTAGAATAATGAACATCAATTTTTGGGCGCGCGAAAATTTGTGAACTTTTTCTTTAAAAAACATGTTTCAAAACACGAAAAAAATAGTTTCCCCATATATATCAATGAAATAAACAGTGATATAGTTGATAACAGATGTGTTAACGTATATTCAACAATTTTTATTGATTTTTGACAGACTTTGTTGCCAAAAAGTTCGAATAACTATCTTTTACTAAATTTACAATTTTCTCATAGAAAAATCAAACGAATATTGGAAAGTTGCACACCAATTTTTTGGAAATGATTTTTCACATCCGAATCCGGCATAAGTTTAATAAAAATGTTGATTTTGAAGGTAAAAACACATTTTTTCGAAAAATCTTAGGTTTACGCTATTTGTCCAAAGGTGGCGACAAGTGTCTTTTAGCTTTGCTGCAAATTCTCTATCCGAAGTTCGATTATCCGAAGGTTTGTATGGGATCCAGGATAATCGAATCACGAACAAAAAAATATGTTTTCCTATTTTATAATTTTCTAGTTTTTAACATAATATTTGAGTTCTAAGACCCCATTTAGGTCAATTTTGAGTAATTGATTGCCTATTAAAAAATAAAATGCATTTTTTCAATATTAAATCACCGCCATTTGGCCGCCATCTAGGATTTAAAAATTCTAAATCATTTTAGCGTAGTTTAGGGGTCATACCTAAGCTCGACAAAGAATAATTAGACAACGAAAAAACAAATATTTTTTCGTGATTCGATTATCCGAAGTTATTTTTTTCCGAGGCCTTCGGATAATCGAGTCTGGACTGTACCGGAGAGATATTAAAAAAATCGAAAATGTTACCAATCCAATTTTTAACAATCATTTTTAGATGCAAATTCATGTTCAATTCATAAGATTCTTGAATTTTAAAATAAAGTACACCCTTCTGAAATTATAGCTATTCTATGAACTAATACCTCCGGCTCAGAAAATTTCTGGTTGGCCTGGTTGCTGAGACACAACCAACCTCTTTAAGTTTAAATTTTGTGAAAAATCAGTGTTTTCAGTGTTTTCATAAGTAGGGTGCATTTGCACTTTTAATGTGAATATATTCTTCTTGGTTCTAAAAATCATAACACAATTCACGATTTCGGGAATCAGCATTTTTCTGTGAAGAACATTTCACAAAAAATATTTTTAAATATTGAAAATCGACCCAATAGTTTCCGCGATAAAGTGAATGAAAAATTCAAGGCTAGTTGTGTGACAATGAAACCACATGAAACACAACCTATTTTTCAAAACGTCAAATTTCAAAATGATTTGTTTCACCAACCAGCAGTCTGATCTTTGCTGGGATGCTTTCCTTCATACAATATTTTTAAATTGAAAAAGGTATTTTTTCTAAAAAAAATACCGAAAAATGCTTAGATCTTCAAAACGGTGCACTGTATCAAACAGTTATAGCGTCATTTTTAATTGCAAATTCGGTTTTCATTTGAAACTGATTTTTTAAATTTTGTTTGATTTTATTTTTATTCAAAAATCATATTTTCAGATCCTAAACTCTAGCGCAAAAGATGCCATTTTCCCCTGATACATTTTGAAAATAAAAAAAAATGGAATTTAAACTTCAGGCCGATGCAGGGATGGAATAATCGCAACAAAAAAAACAATTTCGCTTGCGAACATTCTTCACCCGCGAAAAAGAGAGGAGGCAAATCACGCAAAAGAAAATCACTCCTGAACTTCTCCAAAAAATCAATCTGTTGATGATTTTTTTGTGAATTTCCTTGTTAGCACCACTTAAAATTATTTATTTCACTTTGTTTACACGCAATGAACATCTACAAAAAGTGAATGTTTATTTTTCGACTTGTGACTTTACACATGAGCAATTCTCTACGAAATCGGTCTTTTTTCTTCAATTTTAATTTTTGTATTTTTTAATCCGACTGAAACTTTTTTGGTGCCTTCGGTATGCCCAAAGAAGCCATTTTGCATCATTATTTTGTCCATATAATTTTCCATACAAATTTCGCAGCTGTCCATACAAAAATGATGTATGAAAATTCAAAAATCTGTATCTTTTGAAGGAATTTTTTGATCGATTTGGTGTCTTCGGCAAAGTTGTAGGTGTGGATACGGACTACACTGAAAAAAAATGATACACGGTAAAAAAAATTTGGTGATTTTTTTATTTAACTTATTATCACTAAAATTTGATTTGCAAAAAAAACACTATTTTTAATTTTTTTTATTTTTTGATATGTTTTAAAGGACATAAAATGCCAACTTTTCAGAAATTTCCAGGTTGTGCAAAAAATCATTGACCGAGTTATGAATTTTTTAATCAATACTTATTTTTTCAAAAAATCGAAATATTGCTCGCAAAATTTTTTCAACTTCATTTTTCGATGTAACATCCAATTTGCAATCAAAAAGTACTTTAGAGAAATTTTGATAAAGTGCACCGTTTTCAAGTTAAATCCATATTTAGGTGACTTTTTTGAAAATAGTCGCAGTTTTTCATTTTTTTTTAAATTAGTGCACATGTTTGCACACTTGTGGAAAACATATTTCTGAAAAGCTGAGAAAATTCTCTATATTTTGCTTCTTCGGACTTTGTTGATACGACCTTTATTTGCTGAGATATTGCAATGCAAAGGTTTAAAAACAGGAAAATTGATGTTTTCTAAGTCTCACCCAAACAGCCCACCATTTTTTAATGTCGATATCTCAGCAACTAATGGTCCGATTTTTAATGTTAAAATATGAAACATTCGTGAAATTTTCCGATCTTTTCGAAAACAATATATTCAAAATTTTCAAATCAAGAATAACATTTCAAAAGGGCTAAACATTCAATATTACGTCCTAGGAAAAGTGCTTGACAAGACATAATATTTGAAAGTACCCCACATGAATTTCCAGGCAATTTTTTTGCATGGCGGGGGGGGGGGGGTGTGACAAAAACCGAAGACATCAAACTAAGATGCATAATGGTTTTTTGCCATATGGAATGCGTTCAAATAAAAAAAAAGCATTGTATAACAAATTGAACAATATTGTAAATTCACTGCACTTTATCAAAAAATCTGTAAACTTTTCAATTGCAAATTTTATGATTCATTACAAATAAAAACTGAAGTCAAAAATAATTTTGGAGTAAAATTTACAATTCTTTGGCTTCTTTGTGACGTGGCGATTCTACACGAAGAATCCGGCCGACGCAGCCCAATGCCACCGCTGTCAGAAATTCGGACACGGCTCAAGAAACTGCAATCTCCCACCCCGGTGCGTAAAGTGCGGTGAGACCCACTTCACCGAAAGGTGCAGTCTTCCGCGGAAAGACCAGCTGGGGGAAAACGCCCAGCAGCACAAAGCGCGTGTCAAGTGCGCCAATTGTGGTGGAAACCACACGGCGAATTTCCGTGGCTGCGCCGCGCGGAAAAAGTACATCGAGGAGCAGGACAAGAAGAAGAAAGCGCCAGCGTCCCGCCCACCTCCGAAGACTTCGAGCTCGACCGCTGCAGCAGCTGGCGGCGGAGCGGTTCCATCGACCAACCCAGCGTTCCCTCCCGGTTGTACATTGTACATAGTACATTGTACTGAATAGTTTGTACATTGCCGAAGACACCAAATCAATAAAAAAAATTCTTGAAGTGAAAATCGGGATAAATTTTTGTTTATGATGCGGGATGCTTGCTTTTTGTGATATAAAAACAGCTCCACCAAATTGAAGCTTGATAAGATTATTTTGATTATAGTTTTGCACTTTTTTGTGTACAATTGAAGTGGAATGACTTATATATTACTTCCTACCCTGGACATTTAAGAGATATCGCCCTCTCCCTTCTTCCCTCCACATTCTAATGGACCGAACACTTGGTGGAACGTTTTGTCTTCTCTGGGGACTGTCGTCACCTGGCCGGACCTGCTGCTCCCTGGGAACACACGGAAGCATGCAACGAAATGTTGCACAGTATGAGAAAAGAAGCTGAAAGCGATGCGGGAAGAAGAATCCGCGCGCGCGTAACATGAGCGGACAAATTATGCACATAATCTGGCGAATATCTCGAAATTTATCATTCCCACTGTCTGTCCGGGGCCAGGGTTGCCAGATTTTTATTTAATTGGTAACATATTGTAATGTGTTCTTCTCATTAGGAATATTGGAGGATTTGTTTGATACTTTAGCGAAAATAACTGATGTTCAATACAATGTTGATCTGGCAACCCTGGTCCAGAGGCTGATCCCGCGATGGATCCGGTGGTGAATCGCTGCATGTGACGACATGGTCCAGAGAGAAAGACAGAAGGTTGCATGCTAGAAGCAGTGAAGCAATGAAGATGTGACGTGTGAGATGAAGCGTCGAAGATCTTGATCGCATGCTCGCGATCCTCGCGACATGAGCCACCAAGACAAGGCCCAGCAAGCATGTTCAGCAACAACAGGGAGCTTGTCCAGATCGCGTGGTTCTGATAGAGGGAGCAAGTTGATGGCAGCGATGAAAGCTTTGTCGTATCAAGTGTCAGAAGCAGGAGTAGTTTGAATGATTAATTAAGTACCTACATTATTAAATGAATTCCTCTGTTGGAAGAATTTTGAAAATATATTGAACAAATTTATTGAATAAACACTTTTGAGATTGATATTAAATTGATTCCAGTACAGAATGATAGTAATCTGGTCTTTAATTTCCAGCACGTTTGGCGCCAAGTGTGCCCGCTGCAGCCGCAGCATCTCCGCCTCGGACTGGGTCCGGCGGGCCCGGAAGATGATCTTCCACCTGGCGTGCTTCGCGTGCGACAGCTGCGGCCGCCAGTTGTCCACTGGGGAGCAGTTTGCGCTGGCCGACGACAAGGTGCTGTGCAAGAAGCACTACTCGGAGTTCTTCGACTGCGGAACGTCCAGCGATGGTGAGGATTTCGAGGGGGAAGGTCTACCAGGATATCAAGTTCTGAACCTTCGAAATGACCTTTCTTCTAGATGGCTGTGAAGCGGATGGCTTACAGAAGAGCAACAAAAGCAAACGTGTCCGGACGACCTTCACCGAGGAGCAGCTGCAGATTCTGCAGGCCAACTTCAACATCGACAGCAATCCCGACGGACAGGATCTGGAGCGGATAGCTTCGGTGACGGGTCTGAGCAAACGGGTCACCCAGGTTTGGTTCCAGAACTCGAGAGCTCGCCAGAAGAAGCACGTTCAAGGTAAAGTAGTTTAGCACAGGGTGCTATGAACAGTTCTTCAACTAAGCTTCCTCTCGACAGTTCCTTCCAACGGTGACATGAATCCGTTCGCCCGACACATCAACCTGCAGCTGTCGTACACGTTCCAGCAGGCCAGCGTAAGTCACGGACCGATGCATATGGGGCCGGGACCGCCGATGCACGGAAATTCGGGCGGTTCGAGTAGCTCCGGGTTCAGTAGCATCAATCATAACAACAACAATACAATTGTGTCCTCTAAATCGTCTCCGTACAGCAGGCATGGTAAGTTGATCAGATAAAAATAACTAAGCATTTTGGTATTTAAGTAATTCAATCTCATTTTCAGAATCTTCATTTGATGAACTATCGGAGGATTCGGCGATTCACTGCATGCAGAGCGAAATTTAGCAGGAAATAAGAAAATGGTCCTCTGATTCTTTGAAATGACAGTATTTAAGATATTTATTTTTTGTAAATAGATTATTTTTCAAAATTGTTAGTTCTATTCGGTAGCTAATTTAATCTATTATATTTAAATATAGGGACACATTTTGATAAGAGACTTGATAAACCAGTAGGTCTGCATAGTAGCGATAAATGCAAATCAAATTTGCACCTTGAGAATTGTACACGATTTTAAATTATTGATTTGTTGAAATAAACGAAATTATTGAACACAACGATGCGTCAGATTATTATTACTTGATTTGAACTAGAGAAAATTCGAAACAACTAAAAACTAAAACCTAAAAACTAAAAACTCAAAATTAGAAGCGTGATTTTTGAAATGTATGCTACTATCAAATAAAATACAAAACCATGAAAACACTAGATAGACAAAAAGGAAATGATAGGAGTGTGATATTTTCCTATTTATTGATATTAAACTAAACACTATTTATCATTTACACGGGAGCTGAGCTCCATCTTTATTATTCGGCTTCCTCTACCAGACAGACTCCTGATCCACGCTAGCTTTAAGGGAGCGTTCTTTTATTACGTAACGCAGTTAGGGGGGGTAGGGGGTGTCTGCGTTTGTAACGAAATGTTACGAAAATTGGGGGAGGGGGGGGGGGGGTGTGTGATGAAAAATTATTTGACGTAACGCAAAATTTTCATATAGACACTTATAAAAAAATATACAAAGACCTTGTGTTACGCGTTACAGGGGGGTTAGGGGGTATCGCTCATCTGTTACGATTTGTTACGAAGGGGAGGGAGGGGGTCAAAAATTTCAAATTTTGCGTTACGTAATAAAATAACGCTCCCTTTACACTCACACATACACAGCTCTACACGCTTATCGCTAACTGTCTAACATAGGTTAATGTTCAGGATGCCACAAGGAGGTGGTAGAGTAAAGGAGCTATTAGACCATAGCAAACAAACAAACGCGCACTTTTTGTGTTTGACAGTTTGCCAACTCGCAAACAAAGCAAAATGTGTTCAGGATGACGTTTCTGCAAACAAATGCAGGCAAACAAACCAAATAGGCAAATTGCCAAACTGTCAAAAAGCTTGTTTGTTTGTGATAGTCTAATACGTCCTTAAGCCAAATTCAATCAGAAACAAACATAAACTAGATAAATGCTAATTAAAATACTGAAAATAAAACAAGAAAAATATAAAACAAGATAAGTAACAATTTTCCTAGAACAAAAGTTGCCTCCTACCTCCTAGTACAGTCAGGGCCGTGTACAAGGGGGGGGTTTTAGGGGTTTAACCCCCCCCCCTGGCAAATTAAGTTATTTACATCCCATGCGCCCCTCGGCCCGAAGGGCCGATTTTTTTTTAGCTATGTTGCTAAAATGCCAAAGAGATTTTTTTTTCAAATCGATATGAAAAATTTGACTGGAGGCGCCCCTATGACTAAAACATTTTTATGAAAATTATGATAATTTAACTGGAGGCGCCCCTAAGACTTATTTTTTTTCAATACGAATATGCAATATAAAAATTTGACTGGAGGCGCCTCTACGTCTTAAAAAAATCATGCAAATTCTCGAAATGAAATATTGAATGGAGGCGCCCCTACGACTTAAAACAAATCATATTAATTTTTTTTTATAAAAATTGACTGGAGGCTCCCTTATGATTTGAAAAAACATGAAAATTCTTGATATAAAAAAATTGACTGGAGGCGCCCCTATGACTACCACATTTTTATGAAAATTTAACTAGACGCGCCCCTTAGACTTAATTATTTTCAATACGAATATGCAATATAAAAATTTGACTGGAGGCGCCCCTACGTCTTAAAAAAATCATGCAAATTCTCGAAATGAAATATTGAATGGAGGCGCCCCTACGACTTAAAACAAATCATATTAATTTTTTTTATAAAAATTGACTGGAGGCGCCCTTATGACTTGAAAAAAACATGAAAATTCTCGATATAAAAAATTTGACTGGAGGCGTCCCTATGACTACCACATTTTTATGAAAATTTAACTGGACGCGCCCCTAAGACTTATTTTTTTTCAATACGAATATGCAATATAAAAATTTGACTGGAGGCGCCTCTACGTCTTAAAAAAATCATGCAAATTCTCGAAATGAAATATTGAATGGAGGCGCCCCTACGACTTAAAAAAAATCATATTAACTTTTTTATAAAAATTGACTGAAGGCGCCCTTATGACTTGAAAAAACATGAAAATTCTTGATATAAAAAAATTGACTGGAGGCGCCCCTATGACTAAAACATTTTTATGAAAATTATGATAATTTAACTGGAGGCGCCCCTAAGACTTATTTTTTTTCAATACGAATATGCAATATAAAAATTTGACTGGAGGCGCCTCTACGTCTTAAAAAAATCATGCAAATTCTCGAAATGAAATATTGAATGGAGGCGCCCCTACGACTTAAAACAAATCATATTAATTTTTTTTATAAAAATTGACTGGAGGCTCCCTTATGACTTGAAAAAAACATGAAAATTCTTGATATAAAAAAATTGACTGGAGGCGCCCCTATGACTACCACATTTTTATGAAAATTTAACTAGACGCGCCCCTTAGACTTAATTATTTTCAATACGAATATGCAATATAAAAATTTGACTGGAGGCGCCCCTACGTCTTAAAAAAATCATGCAAATTCTCGAAATGAAATATTGAATGGAGGCGCCCCTACGACTTAAAACAAATCATATTAATTTTTTTTATAAAAATTGACTGGAGGCGCCCTTATGACTTGAAAAAAACATGAAAATTCTCGATATAAAAAATTTGACTGGAGGCGTCCCTATGACTACCACATTTTTATGAAAATTTAACTGGACGCGCCCCTAAGACTTATTTTTTTTTCAATACGAATATGCAATATAAAAATTTGACTGGAGGCGCCTCTACGTCTTAAAAAAATCATGCAAATTCTCGAAATGAAATATTGAATGGAGGCGCCCCTACGACTTAAAAAAAATCATATTAACTTTTTTATAAAAATTGACTGAAGGCGCCCTTATGACTTGAAAAAACATGAAAATTCTCGATATAAAAAAATTGACTTGAGGCGCCCCTATGACTACCACATTTTTATGAAAGTTTAACTGGACGCGTCCCTTAGACTTAATTATTTTCAATACGAATATGCAATATAAAAATATGACTGGAGGCGCCCCTACGTCTTAAAAAAATCATGCAAATTCTCGAAATGAAATATTGAATGGAGGCGCCCCTACGACTTTAAAAAAATCATATTAATTTTATTATAATTGACTGGAGGCGCCCTTATGACTTGAAAAAACCATGAAAATTCTCGATATAAAAAAATTGACTGGAGGCGCCCCTATGACTACCACATTTTTATGAAAATTTAACTGAACGCGCCCCTTAGACTTAATTTCTTTCAATACGCATATGCAATATAAAAATTTGACTGCAGGCGCCCCTACGACTGTAAAAAAAATCATACAAATTTTGTTATGAAAATTTGACTGGAGGCGCCCTTATTACTTAAAAAAAATCATGCAAATTCTCGATATGTAAAAAATTTGACTGAAGGCGCCCCTATGACTAAAACATTTTTATGAAAATTATGAAAATTTAACTGGAAGCGCCCCTAAGACTTATTTTTTTTCAATACGAATATGCAATATAAAAAATTGACTGGAAGCGCCCTTACGACTTAAAAAAATCATGCAAATTCTCGTTTTGAAAAATTAAATATAGGCGCCCATACGACTTTAAAAAATCATACAAATTTTGTTATGAAAATTAGACTGGAGGCACCCTTATGACTTAAAAAAATCTTGCAAATTATCGATATGAAAAATTTGACTGCAGGCGCCCCTATGACTAAAACCTTTTCATGAAAATTATGAAAATTTAATTGGAGGCGCCCCTAAAACTTAATTTTTTTCAGTACGAATATGCCATATAAAAATTTGACTAGAGGCGCCCCTACGACTTAAAAAAACATACAAATTTTGTAATGAAAATTTGACTAGAGGCGCTCTTATGACTTAAAAAAATCATACCAATTCTTATATTGAAAATTTGACCTATGACTATGAATGAAACATTTTTATGAAAATTCTCAATATGAAAATTTAACTGGAGGCGCCCCTACAACCTAATTTTTTTAAACATATTCTCAACATTAAAGATTAGACTGGAGGCGCCCCTTAGAATTAAAAAAATCATGCGAATTCTTGATATGAAAAATTGACTGAAAGCGCCCCTATGAATTATTTTTTTTAAATACAAATTCCCAATGTAAAAATATGACTGAAGACGCCCCTACGACTTTAAAGGCATATGCTCGATATGGCAACTTGGATTGAGGCGCCCTTATGACTTAAAAAAATCATACAAATTCTTATTATGAAAATTTATTTGGTGCCGCCCCTACGACTTAATTTTTTTAAACAAATTCTCAATATTGAAAATTTGACAGGAGGCGACTTAAAAAATCATGAAAATTTTCGCTATGAAAAATTTAATGAATGCGTCCCTACGACTTTGAAAAAATCATACAATTTCTTATTATGAAAAAATGACTGGAGGCGCCCTATGACTTAAACATTTTTATGAAAATTCTCGATATGAAAATTGAATTGAAGGCGCCCCTACGACCTAACAAAATCATGCAAATTCTCGAAATGAAAAATTGATTGGAGGCTCCACTACGACTTTAAAAACATCATATAAATTTTATTATGAAAATTTGACTGGAGGCGCCCCTACGACTTAAAAATATCATGCAAATTTTGGATATGAAAAATTGACTGGAAGCACCCCTATGAATTATTTTTTTTAAATATGTGTTTAAAAAAAATAATGTTAATGTAAAAAATATGACTGAAGACGCCTCTACGACTTTAAAGGCATATTCTCGATATGGCAACTTGGACTGAGGCGCCCTTATGACTTAAAAAAATCATACAAATTCTTATTATGAAAATTCAACTTGTGACTTAAATTTTTTAGAACAAATCTTCAATACCAAAAATTTGACAGAAGGCGCCCCTACGACTTCATCATGAATCATGATGATTTTCGCTATGAAAAATTTAATGGATGCGTGACTACGACTTTAAAAAAATCATACAATTTCTTATTATGAAAATTGACTGGAGGCGCCCCTATGACTAAAACTTTTTTATGAAAATTATGAAAATTTAATTGGAGGCGCCACTACGACTTTTAAAAAATCATACAAATTTTTTATGAAAATTTGACTGGAGGCGCCCTTATGACTAAAAAAAAATCATGCAAATTCTCGATATGAACATTTTGATTTGAGGCGCCCCTACGACTTAAAAAAATCATGCAAATTCTCGATATGGAAAATGGAATGGGTAAACATTTTTATGTAAATTCTCAATATGTAAGTTTTACTGGAGGCGCCCTTATGAGTGGGGAAAAAAATTGGTAAAAGTATTGAAAAAAAAGTTGAATAATCAGTGCCCAAATCAGCTTAAAAATGATAAAAATATTTTAAACATAAGATTTTACTGGAACCGCTATTATGACAAAATTAAAACATTCAACAAAAAAAAGTTTGACTATCGACGCCCCTCTAGCAACATAAAGACTGTTTAATAAGAGCAAAACAAAGTTTGGCGTACGGTAACATAAATAAAAATTCTGTTTAGCGTTCTAGCTACAACAACTTTTTGCGCCGGTTGGCAAACTTTGTTTGACTTATTTTGAATAGTCTTTATAGCTTGAGGAGCGCCGATAGTCAAATAATTTTATCAACAAAACGCCGCTGGTAAAATCCTATTTTTAAAATATTTATCTTTGATCTTTTTTTATGTTGCTCTACTTTTTTCATTTTTTTTATTTTGTCATGAGGCCACCTCTAGTGAAATTTTATTTTCAAAAAGGTAGTCAAATTGTTTTATTTAAAAAAATTATTTCATCACAAGGCGCAACTTTTTATCATTTTTATGTTGCTTAAGCTAACTTTTTTTTGATTATTTTTTTTACGTGTTGTGAAACTTTCTTTGAAATCTAATTTTCAAAATATTTTCATCATTTCTATGGTGCTATTCAGGCGTTGATAGTATTTTTTTTAATATGTTAATTATTTTATCATTTTTTAAATTTTGTTTATGAGAGAGGTGCCTTTTCGGAACATTTTCTGGGGTAGATCGAAATATATCTTTGTTTCCTGTAGCAACTTTGTTACTTTTTATCGATTTTCTAGGACGTTTCTTCAGAAAAGTCAAGGAATCGATAGAAATATATTCAAAATTATCTTTTTTAATTTTTTATACTCAAAAAATCTGTTACAAATGTTTGACCCAAAAATGAAGTTTCTTATCTAATTTTCAGATTTTTAGAAAATTCCGTCCAAAGATACAAAATTTCATACGTTTACATACCCATTCCAGCCCTCAAAATTGTATGGAGACTTGCATGAAAAAACAAATGATGCAAAATTGCTTCTTTTGACATAGGGAATGCACAGAAAAGTCGATTGAAAACCAGTAGTTTCCGAGTTATGATCAGTTGAACACTTTCAGTTTATCCAGCTACAACCCAATCCCACCTCTAGGCGGGGTTCGATCTAATAATTAGCCAAAAATCTTTTTTTTACCAATTTTCGACCTTTAAAAAGCATTGGAAAGGTGAACTCTTAAAATTTGTTTTTTTTAGGGTTGAACGTGTGACTTGTTTTATTTGACTTTACCAATGTAAATTTTTCTTGGCTGTGTTTTTCACTAATATTTTCTGTACTTTTTTTTCTATTGTTTCAGACTATACCTCTAAGCATTTTTTAACAATTTAAATGATAATGGTTTGTTCTAGAGTAAAAAAATTAAAAACATACAAAAAAATAATGAAAAATTGGCTGTAAAAACATGACAAATTAGGTGCTAGAATAGGCCAAATACTACCAAAAACAAATATCAACTAAACAAGATAAATGCAAATATTAAAACTATAAATGAAACAAAAACAACAAAAAACAAGAGACGTAAACTTTTTCGTAGAACAAAAGTTGCTCAAAATGTCAAGGGAAAAATTTAAAAAAAATCGAAAAAAATTGGGCAGCAAAGGGTTAACTCTTAGAAAAAATCAAGTTCATCGATTTGATTTCTTTGAGATTGTGTATCTCAGAAACAAATTGCTCGATTTGAAAGTTTCAGAGAGAAAATTGTACAAAATTTTCTTGAAAAGAAACCAAAATAAATTGAAAATGCAGTCCTAAAATTAGCTTTAACCTGAAAACGGTACATTTTGTTAACAAAATTGCTTCAACAATTTTTGTCCACTTTTACGTTTTTTTTTCTTCAAAAAAATCATATCTCCTAAACCAGATGAATAATATGACCGGCCCCAGAATTGTATGGACATTTGTATAGAAAAACGAATTATGCAATTGTGCTTCTTTTGACATATGGAATGCATGGTGCATGGCAAAGTTTCATCCAAATCAAAAAAATGAAAAGCTAAAAATCGTGAAAAAAATTTGCGAAATCGTTGAGAACTACTCTTAATATTTAAAAAAAAAACTTATGAAAACTTGTTTTGAGCAATTACCGCAACACTTCTTCACTAAAACCCCGTTTTACGCTCCACAAGTGAACGGCCCATGCCTCTTCCGATTTACGCCAAAACTCTCATTTGCGCAAAAATCTCAAATTCGCACAAACTCCGAATTAACGCCCCCTCTTCATGGTGCTATTCAACACGATTTGCAGCACCAATTCAAAAAGTGTAGTCTCCTGTTGCACCAATATAAAATATATAAAAACGAAGTTGACTTTATATCTGTCGGCCGGTACTAGACCAACCACTGTCTTCCTTTTAACTACAAGGACTTCGCCGCCCTATTTGAGTAAGGCACAGAGCGACGGCGCCGGATACCCATATTTACACTTAGAATTTTAGAGCGTCCGCCGCGGGATTCGAACCAGCAAAATATATGTAAAATATACCAAAGTATTATTTATTGAGTTTAAAGATTGACTGTTAGCGCCCTTTCGCAATCTAAACAAGCACCCCATGCGCCCCTTTCGAGAAAACCCTCCCCTTTCGAAAATCCTGTGCACGGCCCTGAGTACAGTCGACTCTCTGGTTGTCAATATCCAAGGGACCGTCGAGGAAGCGAATCATCAGTTTACGGAACGATGTGAAATGAAGACTCGATTGAAAATATTTTTTCTTGATACCCAGCTATGGGAGAGAATCATGGCAACGTCCATCAAACAAAAACAAACTAATGTCAAACACCCTTCAAGGCTTTGTTTCGCCAAGAAAAATGTCTATGCAAGCCATGAGAAAATGAAATTATTGACAACCGGAAGGAGATTTTTAAAGCGAACACAAGGGACCGTCGAGGAAGAGATCCTTCAAGCAAGGGAAAATATCGAGGAATGAAGATAATTGAAGTAGGCAGATTGAAGGGACTGAAGAATTCTTCGATAGATAGAGAATTATTGATATCAAGAAGATCGACAGCCAGAGAGTCGACTGTAAAATAAAAAAAAAAACGAAAAATATGGGCAGTAGAGGGTTAACATTTTTCTTACTTGTTCATATAAATATCTACAACTTTGCCGAAGATATCAATTCAAAACCAAAAGAACTGTTGTAAACTGATTATATTTTCAAGGAAGCTACTGTTAGGCTCTGCTTGATGCTCAATAACTCAGTACAACAAAACAGCCGAAGGTTTATCTGAACAAATGCCTTCCTGTTACCTGTGCTCAACCATGCTTGACTAGTTTGATCGCAGCACTTTACCTTTTTATCATTATCGGGCCGCTGATTTGATAAACTCAGTTCAGTCGATAGTTTCTGTTTTTGAGTCAGGACGCAAATTTAACACTCAAAGTTTGTTCTTAAAGTTTGCTTCAATTGATTGAAAGTTTCAATTTAAAAACAAATCAAACATCTTGAAATGAACACCAGAAGAGAAATTCCGATGCGCCACTTTTACGAGGAAGACATCAACGTGTACGATCTACGGATTGCGGATCTAGGAGCCGGAGCCCCAGGACCGGACTTGCTGGCCGAATGTTGCGACACTTTCCAAGCCGCAACCGATCACAGGATGGTAAGATTTTGTTGCTTTGTTTTCACGAAACATGATACATGATACATAATTGAATTTCGCCTAAAGTTAGATCAATCAGATCTACGCCACTTTACAGTGCCTCAAAATTTACGCTACAGATCACATGGGAAGATTCCTTTCATACGCTCATTCTTGTTCAAATTTTCCTTATCTCTCTCGCGTACGCGTACTCGCGTTTGAGTGTAATTTCATCCACATTGTGACTGACGATTCCCCTTGGTAAACAAAGTTTAGTCTGTCTACGAGTACGGTAGCTCAAACGATCTCGCTCCTCACCGTCTGCAGCTCATCCCAACTCACCGGTGCATCTCGCGATCCACACGGCGGCGGCCGCTGTGTGCGTGTGCTGGACCAGCTGATCGATCGAGGGCACCAATACGAGGACTGGCCGGCCCGGCCAATGATTAGAATAATTAAATGATAATTGTGCGAACCCCAAAGCTGAACAGCAGCGAAAACTAGCTGGCCAAGAGGCCGATTTTTAATCTGTATTTTGTGTTTAATATATGTAGTTTTGTAGTTTTAATAAATGTAGTTTGAGTAGCTGAGTGTTTTATGTGAATTTGTGTGTACGTGTTGCTTTTTTGGACCCCGGAAAACCCCCCAAAACCCCACCAAACGGACGGAATCTCCCAGGAAATAAAGGCGCCCCCAGCAATCCGGACAACCCCGATCCAACCCCCCTGAGCTATCGACGACCGGTAAGGACCAACCCAACATTATTGGTCCTTCGAACCGGATCGGGAAGGATTCGGAAGGACCTCAGGCCAGGTTGGCCCCCACCAAGTACATCGGTTTGCGCCTTTTACACGCACACACACCGTGCGCCATCACAGTTTGGGAACTGTGCTACCGGTCTTCAATTCCGCGGGCGAGCAAAGGGCTCCGCCATCGCGATCGGATATCGCGACCACTCACACTCAGCTTGAGTACAACTGGAGTACTCACCGGAGAAAACTACACCCTGCTCGGATCGTTCTTCGTCTTCGCAGCACCCGGAGAGCCCAGTGAACGGTCGCTGGCTCGTCGATCTTCGTGTTCCACCGCTGCACTTCTGCGAACCAACCGGAATCAGCAGCAATTATCGCCAATCACCGAAGATCACCTGGACGTCGCTTCGCTGGATCACCATCCGTTGGGCAAGGTGCCCTGGTTTGGCCAGGTAAATAAACACATACAAAGTATATGTCACCGCCGAAGCGAAACGTTGAACTCCTGCTAACACCCACTTTTCTCCAAAAATCCACCCAACGATCGAGTGTAAACAATCATCACCATCATTGACGATCATCATCGTCGATCGAGGTCACGCACACCAAGTTGGACGATCGAGGCTCGACGACACCAATACCACCGTCGGCGACGATCACCACCAATACCGCTGCACCGAGAGAGGCCATCTTCTGGAATCATCATATGGTGAGAAGGATCGTATGAATGCATTTATGCTGCCTTACCTTTGATGACCATCCGTACTGCGTCGGCTGCTGGCAAACCGCGATCGGCTGACTGGACATCGGCATCATTCACCCTTTCCTAAGGTAAACTACTAAAATCAAATGTATATGTCCAGCCGAAGCCTGGGACACGTCAGCTTACTACACCACCAATTTCACTTCTCGCACACTTTATGTTGACAACACACGAGGATTATTTACGACCGTGAACTCACTAGTGAGAAACTTGCTCATCGTTCATCTCACCGAAGAGTTGCTGCAGTGCTACCGTCACTGTACGGAACACTGTCCAGCTGGGAATTTGGAACTTTTTGGAGGCTGATTCTTTTGCAAAGGTCAGTTAAGCACGTATAATATACGTCGTATATGTCTTGCCGAAGCACATTTTGGGTATTACAAATATTCTCCCACCATTTTGCACGATCATCTGGCACGAAATTCACGATTTGAGGACGTTTTTGTGGGGAATTGGAAGTATTTATCAACCGCTGTCACCGTTTCACCGTTGCGCGTACCTGTAGAGCAGGTGGATTGTACTTCTTGTGAAGGTAAATACATAAAAAATACTCTACAGTGTATGTCTACGCCGAGGCTTAGACCGTGACGGAATACTACACCACACCTTTTCGTGTTTTTTCGTGAACTGTGAGTTTAACTACGATGGCGCCGACAACCAAGAAGGCGTCTCCTACGCTGAAGCAGCTTGAGGCGAAGCTGAGGTCGTCCGATGAGTTGTTTCATGCGGTGTACGCGTTCGCCAGCGAGATGAACAACACGACCACGTTGAGTCAAGTGAAGGTTCGCTTGGAAAAGCTTGACGGACTTTGGGAGAAAGTCAACGATACCATTCTGGACATCGAGATGCACGAGGACTACGCCGGCACGGACGACGCGTACAGCAAGAAGAGGAAGGACTGCCTACAGTGTTACTACGACACCAAGACGCTGTTGGTGGACAAGGTCAAGGAGTTGGAAACCTACCCAGAGTTGAACACGACCCAACGCGATCTCAACGCGACGCAGCATCCAATCCACGACCACGTGCGACTGCCACAAATCCAGCTGCAGAAATTTGACGGCAAGCTGGACGAATGGTTGAGTTTCCGGGACTTGTACACGTCGTTGATCCACTGGAAGAAGGATCTTCCGGACATTGAGAAGTTCCAGTACCTCAAAGGATGTCTGCTGGGCAAGCCGCGAACAATGGTCGACGGCCTCTACATGAGCGCCAAGAATTACCAGGTCGCGTGGGAGATCCTGACGAAATACTACAACGACAACAATCTGCTGAAGCGAAGTCAGGTTGAAACGCTGTTCAATCTTCCGACATTGACCGAGGAGTCGGTAACTGATCTTCAAGAACTTCTGGAGGGTTTCGAACGGGCCGTTCGGACGCTCGATCAGTTTGTGAGTCCGGAAGACTACAAGGACCTGTTGTTGCTGCACCTTCTCTCTTCGAGACTTGATCCTGTCACAAAGCGAAGCTGGGAAGAAGTCACAGCGGCACAGGCGAACAAGGAGAACAAGGAATCCAACGAGCCAAAGGAGAAAGAAACGGTCAAGGACTTGACTGATTTCTTGTACACCCGGATTAGAGTTCTTAGTTCGCTCAAAACTATGACTGCAGGAACCAAGGCGGATACCAAACCATCCAAGCAGCGGAAGGCTCCCTTCACCCGATCAAGCTACAATGCGGTGCAGTCATCTGGGATCAGCTGTGTAGTCTGCTCGGAGCCCCATCTGTTGTACAGATGTCCGACATTCCAAGGCATGTCAGTTGCAGCAAGGGACAAGGTGGTGCGAACGAACTCTATGTGCTTGAACTGCTTCCGGCGTGGACACCAAGCGACACAATGTACCTCACGTTTTGTCTGCCAGAACTGTTCGGCCAAGCACCACACTTTGGTTTGCTTCAAACCCAAGAGAAGCGACAGACCAAAACCAACGTCATCTGGACAGGACTTCAACCGAGGTGGAAACAATGGTCCAAATGGTGGAAGTTCGAACCAAGCAGCACAGTCTTCGACGCAAACGGAAACAGTAACATCCAACGTGGCAGCGCATCGTACTTCTACAGTTCTGCTGGCCACAGCTGTTGTCCTGGTGGAGGACGACGAAGGCGTCAAGTTTCCTGCTCGAGCGCTGCTGGATTCGGGCTCGGAATGCAATTTCATGACAGAGCGGCTCTGTCAGCGGTTGAAGGTCCAACGGAAACGCTCGAATGTCGCGGTGTACGGCATCGGACAAGCGAACACCAAGGTCAAGCACAAAATCCAAGCTACAATCAAGTCGCGAGTGACAGGGTTCTCGCGCAGGATGGAATTTCTCCTACTACCCAAGGTAACGGCCAATCTCCCGACATCGGATGTCAGTGTGGCCGGCTGGGAATTTCCTCCGGATGTGGAATTAGCCGATCCCGCATTCTTTAACTCCAAGACGGTGGACATCGTGCTTGGAATCCACCACTTCTTTGCTTTCTTCAATTCCGGGAAGGAGCTGGAACTCGGAGTCGGTCTACCAACACTGACCGAAACGGTATTTGGATGGATTGTGACCGGAAACGTGGAGAACCAAGACTCCAATTCGGTTACCCAATGCAATGTAGCAGTCTCGTCAACCCTAGAGGAGCTGCTCACCCGGTTTTGGGCTTGCGAGGAGGTCGCAACGCCGCACAACTATTCCCCGGTAGAAACGCGATGCGAGGAGCTGTATTCGCGTACCGTCAAGAGAGGTCCTGACGGAAGGTACACGGTCTCATACACCAAGGACGAAGACGCACTGGCACGGATGGGCGAGTCACGGGACATCGCATTCCGACGTCTTCAAGGGCTGGAGCGCAGGTTAGCCAAGGAACCGGAACTGCGCCGGCAATACAACCAATTCATGGAGGAATACCTGGAACTAGGACACATGCGCGAGGCTACCGACCTCGGAGAGGTCAAGCGCGTGTTCCTACCACATCACCCGGTGGTGAGGGAATCGAGTACTACGACCAAGGTGCGAGTGGTATTCGATGCGTCTTGTGCGAGCTCAACGGGAGTGTCGCTCAACGATGCCCTACTGGTGGGA
Source organism: Culex pipiens pallens (assembly GCF_016801865.2). NCBI lineage: Eukaryota > Metazoa > Arthropoda > Insecta > Diptera > Culicidae > Culex > Culex pipiens. The sequence goes on from NC_068939.1 coordinate 66,743,306, forward strand.
CCGTCGATTCAGGACGATCTACGGTCAATAATCCTACGGAGTCGGACAAAGCAGTTCATGCTCGTGTCTGACATGGAAAAAATGTTCCGACAAGTTCTAGTCACCGAGGAAGACATGAAGCTCCAAAGCATCATGTGGCGGGATGACCCCAACAAGGAGGTCAAAATCTACGAACTTGCGACGGTCACGTACGGTACCAAGCCAGCACCTTTCCTGGCAACCCGGACGCTCAAGCAACTCGCTATGGATGAGCAAAGCCGTTACCCGATGGCAGCCAAGGTCGCGCTCGAAGACGTCTACATGGACGACGTTTTGACCGGCGCGGACGACGAGGATCAAGCGGTGGAACTACGAACCCAACTGGACGCTCTGCTGGAGAGCGGCGGTTTTCGGCTTAGGAAGTGGGCATCCAACAGCCCTCTGGTACTGCAGGGCATACCAGACGAGAACCTAGCACTGTCAAGGACTGGCGATGTGCTCCTGGATCCAGATCCATCCGTACGGACTCTGGGATTGGTTTGGCGACCAACCACCGACGTTCTAAAGTTCCAGTTTGATCACCCAACCCCAAACCCAAACCAGCCGTGGACACGGCGGAGGATAATGTCAACGATTGCAACCCTATTTGACCCGATTGGTTTCGTCGGTCCAGTTATCGCAGCAGCTAAAATCCTGATGCAGAAGCTGTGGACGCTGGAGGACAAGAACGGCAAGAAGCTGGACTGGGATGACGAGCTTCCACCCGCAATCGTTCAAAAATGGCTGAAGTTCTATGAACAAATTCCGGCATTGAACGACCTGACATTCCCAAGATGTGTGATCATTCCCAAGGCGGTCAACATCGAGATCCATACATTTTGCGACGCTTCCCAGGATGCATACGGAGCTTGCTCGTATGTGAGAAGCGTAAACCAGGCTGGAGAAGTACGCGTGGCGCTGCTTAGCTCCAAATCCAAGGTCGCTCCACTCAAATGCCAGTCGATTCCAAGGTTAGAGCTCTGCGGAGCGGAGCTGGCTGCTCTTCTGGGTGAACAGATCTTCAAGGCAACCAAACTGGACGTCAAGTACTACTATTGGACGGATTCTACCTGTGTACTGCAGTGGTTACGGCACGTACCTACGACGTGGAACACCTTCGTCGCCAACAGGGTGGCGAAAATCCAAGCGCTGACGGAGCGCGGGGGATGGAACCACGTGCCGGGAGTCCAGAATCCTGCGGACCTCATTTCCCGAGGTGTCGCACCGGCGGATATCGCAGATCTACTGCTGTGGTGGGAAGGTCCTCCATGGCTCAAGCTATCACCTCAACACTGGCCGTCTCAACCGGTGCTGGATCGTGACGAGGAAGCAGACCAAGAAAGACGTCACGTGGCAGCGAACCTAGCTGGCGGACAGCAGATAGATTTCCCGAGTTTCATCATCAGCAAGTTTTCCAACTACCGGAGCCTGATTCGAAGCGTAGCGTACTGGTCGAGGCTGATGAAGATCCTGCGGCACGAAGAAGGCGTAGATCAGCGAGGTCTTCCAACAGCACGGGAGCTGAAGGAAGCGGAACACACCATGATTCGTCTCGTGCAGAAGGAAGAATTCAAGGCGGAGTGGCAAGCGCTGTCCAACGGCGAATCTGTAGGAAGGAACTCACCGCTGCGGTGGTTCAACCCGAAGTTAGCGGACGACAACCTGATCCGAGTCGGTGGACGGTTAGGTCACTCACAGGAAACCGACAGCACGAAGCATCCGATAGTTTTACCCGCTCGGCACCCGCTGACCAAGATGCTGTTCGAGGACTACCACGAACGTTTACTTCACGCGGGACCGCAGCTGATGCTCGCGACAGTTCGACTCAAGTACTGGCCGCTTGGAGGTCGAAGCGTAGCACGCCAGATCGTGCACAACTGCCAGCGTTGCTTCCGGACGAAACCCACTCAAATCCAGCAGTTCATGGGAGAACTGCCTTCGGCACGCGTCACGGTGGCGCGTCCATTTTCCAAGGTCGGCGTGGATTACTTTGGACCGGTCTACATTCGTCCCGGTCCGCGTAGAGTAGCCATCAAAGCATACGTAGCCGTATTCGTGTGCATGTGCACGAAAGCGGCGCATCTGGAACTGGTAACGGACCTTTCTACCGACCGCTTCATCCAAGCCCTGCGAAGGTTCATCGGGAGAAGAGGCCTGCCCGCAGAAATCTTCTCAGACAACGGGACCAACTTCGTTGGCGCCCGTAACCGACTTCAAGAGCTGTTTGAACTGCTTCGCAGCAAGGATCACAGCGAGAAGGTGTCCAAGGAGTGCGCTGATCAGGGGATTCAGTGGCATTTCAACCCACCGGGCGCTCCCCATTTCGGAGGACTATGGGAGGCCGCGGTACGATCGGCCAAAACCCATCTCCTGAAGGTTCTCGGCGACAACCCGGTGTCCTACGAGGACATGGACACGTTGCTGGTGCAAGTGGAAGCGTGCCTCAACTCCAGGCCGCTGACGCAGATGTCGGACGATCCGAACGATCTGGAGCCGCTCACACCAGGGCACTTCCTGATCGGTTCGTCCTTGCACGAACTTTCGGATCTGGACATCACCGCCGTGCCGATGAACCGCCTGAATCAATGGCAGACGACGCAGAGGAAGCTGCAGGATTTCTGGAGGAGATGGAGGACCGAATATCTGGCGCAGCTGCAGGGGCGATCAAAGCGCTGGAAACCACCGGTGCCGATCAAGATCGGCCAACTCGTCGTGATCCGGGATGAAAATCAACCGCCTATTCGCTGGAAGATGGGCCGGATCGTCGAACTTCATCCTGGAGCCGATGGCGTGGTGCGGGTCGTCACCCTGAAGACCGCCACGAACTTCCTGACGAGACCTGTTAAGAAGATTTGCGTGCTACCATTGCCTACCGAGCCAGACGAACCCTCACCTGAACCTTCCGAGGACCCCAAAACCCCGGAGAACTGAACGGTTCCGTGCGCAACATTTCGTGTCCGAGAGGTGGTTTCTTTTTTTCTTTCTTTTCAGAAATTCCCGGAATTTCAGGGTGGGCGGGAATGTCTACGAGTACGGTAGCGCAGACGATCTCGCTTCTCACCAACTGCAGCTCATCCCAACTCACCGGTGCATCTCACGATCCACACGGCGGCGGCCGCTGTGTGCGTGTGCTGGACCAGCTGATCGATCGAGGGCACCAATACGCGGACTGGCCGGCCCGGCCAATGACTAGAATAATTAAAATATAATTGTGCGAACCCCAAAGCTGAACAGCAGCGAGAATAGCTGGCCAAGTGGGCCGTTTTCTAAATTTGTACCTTTTCGTTTAATATATGTAGTTTGTGTAGTTTAATAAATGTAGTTTGAGTAGCTGAGTGTTTTATGTGAATTTGTGTGTACGTGTTGTTTTTTGGACCCCGGAAAACCCCCCAAAACCCCCAAAAGGACGGAACCTCCCAGGAAGAAAGGCGCCCCAAGCAACTCCGGACAACCCCGATCCAACCCCCACTGAGCTATCGTCGACCGGTAAGGACCAACCCAACATAGTCAGTCTGTATCTTTCGATCGGTGCTGCTAGAGTGACTAAATAGCTGATAACGCGTTCGTTTTGTAGCAAATTGGCAGTGAAATGGCCACGCGAAACGAAGTTCCGATGCGGCACCTGTTCGACGGCAGTGAGCTCAATGTGTACGATCAACAGATTGCGAATCTTTCCGCCGGGGCACCAGGGCCGGACTTGCTGGCCGAGTGCTGCCAGATATTTCGCGCTGCCACCGAGCATCGGATGGTGAGTTTATCAGCTCGTTAAAAAAATATAATGAAATAACAAACCATTTGAATGAAAAAATTGTTTCAAAGTGCATTTTACTCCTGCCCAGTTGTTTTGCAGATTTTTTTTTTCGCCGAAAAAAAAACTTTTTGCGGTGCTGTATAGGAATTACACAAAAATTTAAAAATTTTTGATCGATCCTACACTGTAACTGAAAATCGCACTTTGCTGAGTTCGTTTTCGCACTTTTTCATACGATTTTTTCAGTTCGACTGCGATTACACGAAAAAGTGTAATCGCAGTCCAACTGAAAAAATCGTATGAAAAAGTGCGAAAACGAACTCAGCAAAGTGCGATTTTCAGTTACAGTATAGACATGCTTAATAAGATTTTAAACGCAGGAAAATGCATTTCTAATTGTTTTCAGTTTGTTAGACTTCTATTTCCCTTAAAATGTTTTAGTTTTTTGAAAAAAAATATTTTTTTGCCCTCTGATTTTTCGAACCGATTTTGAAGGGGAACTTGAAAAAATATTTGCAACGTCCTAATCGTTTTTTTTTTCAAAACTTAGAAAATCCAAACATCAACTAGGGTATATTACCCTATTTGGACCTACTATGCAAATCATCAACATATTTCGCCTTGTAGCATAATTTATGCTCAACAAAGTATACTACACGGTATACTATTAAAAATTGAAAATAAATTATCCATTTCAATATTATAAAAAATGTCAGGAAAACATTTTTTTTTGATGCATTGTGGACATATTGAATGTATTTTAGAGACATCGCTGTACCTCTTTTGGACCCACACTCTGATTATTTGAAATTTTGACAACTCGGAATGTGGCGTGCGGTCAAATCAAATCTCGGTTTGATAAACCAAAGGATTATATATCTGAAAAAAATATTTCAGAAATTTGTTTTTGGTCGGTGATATTTTTCAAGCATTAAAACATTGAAACATAGACATAGAAAAAGAGTTTTCTCAAAAAATTATTATTACAGTTTTCCTAAAGCTTAGAGGAATAACAAAGGATCTTAAGTATGAAATGTAAGAAAAATTGGATAACAAAGCTTGGTGTCAGTGCAAAACAGAAAATTCTACACGGTGTCGCAAGCCAAATGTGATAAGCAACGAGGCCGGATGTTTTGGACCTAATCGATGTGCTAGGAAAATGTCAGGAAATACGAATAGCATTGGAAAATGTGGCTGAAAAGCAGAATCAATAAAAATTGTTAACATTTTTGGAATCCAAAGAACATTATATTCACCTGATTTAACTCAATTCGTGGAAATAGGCCAAAAATAAGTACTAGATCTAAAATAGGGTCAAATACCCTATTCAAAGAATAAAGACAATAATTACATTTTTTTGCATGTGAAAATATCACAAGTTGTTAATATCGAATTAATCTTTAAAAATATCGTTTTCGAGCAAACAAAATATAAAATGCTAAATGCTTTGCGTGGACATAAATTGAATGTTAAAAAGTGAAAAATGATCACCGTAAAATTTCCAACAAGCAGCATCCATTAGTTTTGGTTGCAAAAATTGTACTGATCTACAATGAATTTTTCAACACTTTTTTCATTGAAACATTGAAACCATGGCAAGTAATTTCAATCTTTATTTTTTCAAAATTCTGAATCAAGTATGTTTTGTTTACAAATGTTTTAACTGCCTTTTAATCGTAAAACAATTAAAATTTGAGGATTTTTGAATGAAACATTAAACGCATTCTTCCTAAATTACACAATGTCAGCATTTTTTTTCAAAAACAGATTTAAACGCAAATGATTCGAAAAACTGGATTCCTAAACATGTTTTCAATTAACTCTAGGAACAAGCCAAACCGGTTCAACAACATTTGAATTTAAAAGTTTATCAGTGTCACCTAAATCTTCTTATAAAAATTCTAAAATTTAGATTATTAAAAACAACTTTTTAGACGAAAAATTTCATGGATAAAAGGAGTATCTGACCAAGAAAAAGGTTTAGAGCTACTGAAGCACAATCATCAGTAGAGCAGCGTTTTGTGAACTTTCCGTTATGTTTGACTTTTACAAAAAAAATCGTTTCTATTTGTTTTCCAAGTATATTACAAAATTATTTTCAAAGTCACTTCTCTTCTCAGTTTATGTTGTTTGAAACAAACATTAAGATTAAACTGACAAAAAGTAGCGTTTCCAGAGGAAGTCTCCTGGCATCTTTGGCTCACTGTTACACGCGCTGCTGATGGTGTTGGTGGCAAGCCTTTGTTCTTTATTTGCCTTCGCTTCTCGCTCGGGTTTCGTCAGCATTCGACGAGAATAGGTAAAACGTCATGTGACTTAGGGCGTTTGGTTTTTGATCGCGCTTGCTAATTAATTAGGGTATTTTAACCATTAGTGGACCCCCTAGTAGAGCCGAAGCACATTTTTCACAAATTTTCAATATTTTAAGCACTTTTTCAGAACCCTTTGTACAAAACAATGAAAACTGAAGTCTTTTGAACAATTTTGACTATTTGTTTCATCAGTTATTTGTTTTTGAACAGAAAAATAGCCAATTGAAAAAAAAAATTTCCTGTTGTGGACCCCCTTTTCCTATAGTGGACCCGGGTCCATAATCCGATTGTGGACCCGGGTCCACTATAGGCAAACTGTTATTTTTATACCAAATTTAACCGATATTTGATGCTTTGATGCATGGTGTAGGTCTAATGATAGATATAATGAATGAAAGATGGATTTTGCTCACTTTTCATCATAAACAAATATGATTTGTTAACAACAATGGCTTTAAACAACAAAAAAACCTAACAGACATTTAAACACATTTATTTCCGAAAAAGATCAGAGAAAACGTTTCAAAAACCACTGTAAACATAAAAATTATAAAAAAAGTAATCTTGATGCAATTTTTTCCAAAATTATTACATAAATGGTTGACCGAAACTAAACATTAGATTTGTTTACAGTTGCTGATAAAACCACGCATGTTTATTTAAAAAAATGTTTTTTTTTATTGATTTATTATTATAAAATATCATTTCAAACTGCAATTATGATGCTTCAGTTAAGTACAATTAACTATAGTTTTGATTAATTATAAATTCTTACGGCTTCAGCTTTTTTGGTACTTTTAACATGAAAACAGCTATATTTATACTCATAATTGAAAAAATATGCGTTTAGGTTGATAAAAACAAGCATTTATTGTATGTTTCAGAAAATTTTTTGCTTGGATACACAGTTTTCTTCATTTTTGAAGGTTAAATTAACAGGGGTCCACTTTTGGAAAAGTTTGGATTTTAGTTGTCCTATATTGGACCCCCCTAATTTTTGCTCGAAAATGGCAGTTCTTCGCTATATTTTAGTAAAGATCCTTAAACTTACATTATTTCGACTTGCTGAAGTTAAATAATCAGTCAAAAAATGATTGGATGGTTAATTCAATCATAAAATATAAATGCAGTTTTGTTGTGAAAATGCTAGTGGCCATGGCTGATTTCAGATGTCGAACTCAAAACACTTATTTTGGTGAAAAGGACAATTCAATGTCAGTCAACATTGTTTTAAATGATGCTGAACATGCCAAATAAAAGATTTGTAGACAAAAACACGCTTGAAATTGTGATTTTATTGAATTTTTCATCAAAAACCCTTCAGATGGTCCACTATAGGAAAGGGGTCCACTAATGGATAACGTACCCTAAACTGTTATTTTGGAGCTTAATCAAGCAACAAACTCTCCATGTGGCGAAGTTAGGTGTTTGATTAGAATAGGTATATTTACCCTACCCGTTAAAAAAAAGAAATAACAGACTGAATGCTGTAGGTAATGTCGATTACTTTTATTTATTCATACAAAAAGAATTATTACACGCACAAAAAAATAAACTTTGAGCACAACTCTCTATCTCCTGTACCGATAGCGTTTAAAGTGGAACCACAGCTGAAAGATGTTGTTATGAAACTGACAGCGAAATCCGCGCTTGTAGCTAAACTCCCACTCGCGGTTAACGATCTTAAACGCAATGTCCTCGTACGGCGGCCCCGCATGGAAGCGCAACGTCGCAAAGTCCGGATTGTCCGCACACGGCGTCAAAAAGTACTGCGGCGTCGTGTTTTTGTTGATCAGGTCCGGATAGAAGATGTTGAACTTGTAGCCTTGCACGATCTTCGGGGGCGGATTGTCCATGTCGTAATGCGTTTGGTTGTACTTGTTCCACTCGAAGCCGGTGTGGACGCGGTTGAAGTAGCGGGGCTTTCGGGGCCGGTACTTGTCCGACCAGAGGTAAACTTGCGAGTCGACGCGGGACTCGACGGAGAATTCCGCCTCGTCGTCGTTCATGCCGCGTTTGGCCTCCTTGCGCAGGATGAGTTCGTCTTTGGAGAGCGTGTCGTCCTCCTGGTTGATTCCGAGCACTTTCTGGCGCAGTTGGTCCAGGTCTTCTTCGACCTTTTCTTCGGTGGTGAGCTCGACGGATGGATCCAGGTCTTTATCGGAGAATAGTTTGGGTTCGTAGCCTCCCTTGAGGTACAGCTCGAAGCATTCGTGCAGCAGATCATTTTCGGCATTTTCTTCGTCTTTGACCTGCTCGTTTCCGGAATGACTGCTGCTGTCGCGTGAGGTTTCGTCGACCGGCTCGTCCTTTCTGCTTGGACCAGCTCCACTCGGACCCGCTTCCTGCTCGTCGAGTTCCTCCTTCTTGACGTTCATTTCCTGCTCTTGTTTCAGCAGTTCCAGCTTATTCCTTAGATTCTCCTGATGACGATCCCGCAGTCTGGCCCGGGCCATGTGCGCCTTCAGCTGTGACAGCAAACTCTCCCAGTAGCCAATGTCCAACCCATCCTGAGGACTGGCAATCTTGTCCTCAATCTTTCGCTTCAACTCCTCCAACTGCGAAGAGCTCTTCCCCTTGAAGATCTGCGTCACGTCCTTGGCCACACTCTGATGGATCCCCTCGCGCCTTCCCGGGGCCATCCGTTGCTTCTCCGCCTCGGCCTTTCGCAGCTTCTGCAACTCGTCCTCCACGATAATCGTCAAATCGCTCCAATAATCCGCGTTCTGGCACTTCTCCAGCTCATTATAAACCCGAATGTCCGCCAGCAAGTCCTCAAAGTCGTCCAACCCCAACCCGTTCAAATAATGGTACGGTTCGTGCATCTGCATCTCAATCGACTCCTCCAGACTCTTCTCCGAGATGTACTGCGCCAGCAAATCGATCGGCTTGGCCCGCCCATCCTGGATCCGGATCTTGCTCCGCAGCTTGGCCTGCTCCAGGTGGAAGCACTCCTCCTGCCGTTGCCACTCGTCAAACTGGGCCGCCTCCTTCGAGCGCTGCATCAGACACATGTCGTCCTCGTGCTGCTGGCGGGCGTGTTCCCGCTCCTGGCGCCGCTTCTTCAGCTTTTCCAGCTCGATCATGTTCTCCTGCTGCTTGCGACGGTTCAGCGCTTCCAGCTCCTTCCGCGACAGGTTCTTCAACCCGTGCTTCTCCAGCTTCTTTTGCCACACGAACGTGGACGTCGGCTGGTCCGGTTCTTCCCACATCGTGCCGGGTGCGCGCTGGAAAAATTTTCAGCGTCAAATTTGCAGGAAAAGTCGCAAAATCAACGAAAAATACCACAAAACGTTTCCCACTTGTAAAAACTCAAACAAACAACAAACTTTCTGGAAAAAAAAATAACTTGACACAATGCTGTCAGTTTTACTTTCAAAAATGACAGCTAGATGGCGCTGCTGCGTGGCAGTTTCGCGAGGGGTGAATCAAAACTTGCACAGGTCCTGGGTTACAGATGAGGCACTTGATTTTTTTTATCTAATGTTGCGAAAAGTGCTAAAAATTAATTTACTTCAATCAATTCATTTTTGAATAAATATTACACGCATACCCCGATGGTTTGACACCAACTGTTGTCAAACGAACGGGGTCACTTTTTAGTTTGACACCACTTTTACACTGAGTTCACACACACTACCAAACGTTTGTTTTGATAGTGTAAGTGAGCGCCGTGTAAAAAGTGACAGTTCGTCACTTTTTAGTTTGACTTTGACCAACCAACGGGGTACATACTAAAAAAGTGTCAAACGAAAAAGTGACCAACCACCGGGGGTTGAGTTTATGCCCAAGTATTGCTCGAATGACTGTTTGTGAAATTTGATAATTTGGGTAATGTTTAATTTCGGAGTTAATGTAAAAAAAACTAAACCTAACGCTCCCTATCTTTTTGTTTTAAAATTAAAATGAATCACTATGTTTTCACAACTTTCGGATTAAACTCATAAAGACCTGTCAATTTTTATGTACAATGGTAAAAACACGATTAAACCCACAACACAACTGCACTGATGTATCATCTGTATCATGCATTTTAAAACACTTTTTTCATTAACACCCTTGTTAACACCTAAACTCCCAAGCTAGAGAAAAATGGGGAGCTTGGTAGTTTAGGTGTTAAAATGTTAAAACCATGGCAAGTAATTTAAATTTTTCATTTTTTTTCACCCCTTCCTCCTTGACCTCAACTAGAGGCAAGAGACATAAAGTTTGAAAAATATTTGCAACGGCCTATTGAAAATTGACCAAAATATGAATGTATCGATTTTTTAATTTTAAATTTAAAACATATGAGATTTTTACAATTTAAGATTGTACAGATTTTCTTTATTTCAGGTAAATTTCAAAATTATGAGATTGTTACAATTTAAGATTTTCGACATTTTCTTAATTTCAGTTTTTTATTACAATTTTTGTATTTTTTAGAATTGTAGAATTTAAGAATTTCAAATTTTTGTGATAACTAGATTTACAATTTCGAAGATAAAAAAGATAACAGATTTTGAAAATATAAAATTTGAGACTTTTTCATTATCAAGATTTAAAGATTTAAAGGTATAAAGATTTAAAGATTTAAAGAAAGCTTTAAAGCTTTAAAGATTTAAAGATTTAAAGATTTAAAGATTCAAAGATTTAAAGATTTAAAGATTTAAAGATTTAAAGATTTAAAGATTTAAAGATTTAAAGATTTAAAGATTTAAAGATTTAAAGATTTAAAGATTTAAAGATTTAAAGATTTAAAGATTTAAAGATTTAAAGATTTAAAGATTTAAAGATTTAAAGATTTAAAGATTTAAAGATTTAAAGATTTAAAGATTTAAAGATTTAAAGATTTAAAGATTTAAAGATTTAAAGATTTAAAGATTCAAAGATTTAAAGATTTAAAGATTTAATGATTTGAAGATTTATAGATTTAAAGATTTAAAGATTTAAAGATTTAAAGATTTAAAGATTTGAAGATTTAAAGATTTAAAGATTTAAAGATTTAAAGATTTAAAGATTTAAAGATTTAAAGATTTAAAGATTTAAAGATTTAAAGATTTAAAGATTTAAAGATTTAAGATTTAAGATTTAAGAATTTAAGAATTTAAGAATTTAAGAATTTAAGAATTTAAGAATTTAAGAATTTAAGAATTTAAGAATTTAAGAATTTAAGAATTTAAGAATTTAAGAATTTAAGATTTTAAGATTTTAAGATTTTAAGATTTTAAGATTTTAAGATTTTAAGATTTTAAGATTTTAAGATTTTAAGATTTTAAGATTTTAAGATTTTAAGATTTTAAGATTTTAAGATTTTAAGATTTTAAGATTTTAAGATTTAAAGATTTAAAGATTTAAAGATTTAAAGATTTAAAGATTTAAAGATTTAAAGATTTAAAGATTTAAAGATTTAAAGATTTAAAGATTTAAAGATTTAAAGATTTAAAGATTTAAAGATTTAAAGATTTAAAGATTTAAGATTTAAGATTTAAAGAATTTAAGAATTTAAGATTTAAAGATTTAAAGATTTAAGAATTTAAGATTTAAGATTTAAGATTTAAAGATTTAAGAATTTAAGATTTAAGAATTTAAAGATTTAAGAATTTAAGATTTAAGATTTAAGAATTTAAGATTTAAGAATTTAAGATTTAAGATTTAAGATTTAAAGATTTAAGATTTAAAGATTTAAGATTTTAAGATTTAAGAATTTAAAGATTTAAGAATTTAAGAATTTAAAGATTTAAGAATTTAAGATTTAAGATTTAAAGATTTAAAGAATTTAAGATTTAAGATTTAAAGATTTAAGAATTTAAGATTTAAAGATTTAAAGATTTAAAGATTTAAAGAAAGCTTTAAAGCTTTAAAGATTTAAAGATTTAAAGATTTAAAGAATTTAAGATTTAAAGATTTAAAGATTTAAAGATTTAAAGATTTAAAGATTTAAAGATTTAAAGATTTAAAGACTTAAAAATTTAAAGATTTAAAGATTTAAAGATTTAAAGATTTAAAGATTTAAAGATTTAAAGATTTAAAGATTTAAAGATTTAAAGATTTAAAGATTTAAAGATTTAAAGATTTAAAGATTTAAAGATTTAAAGATTTAAAGATTTAAAGATTTAAAGATTTAAAGATTTAAAGATTTAAAGATTTAAAGATTTAAAGATTTAAAGATTTAAAGATTTAAAGATTTAAAGATTTAAAGATTTAAAGATTTAAAGATTTAAAGATTTAAAGATTTAAAGATTTAAAGATTTTTTTATATAGATAGATTTATAGATTTATAGCATCAACACTTAAGATATTGAACATATCTATTTTGCAGAAATTTGAGCTGGAAAACAACTCTTACCTCTTCCAATACGGCCCAACAGTAGGAACGACCGAGTTCCGCGAAACTCTCGCCGGATTTCTCTCCAAAGGCTACCATTCCGAGGTGAACAAGTAGGTTGTCTTTCGAAAAGAAAGAAATAGATCTTAAAACCTACTGATTTATTTCCCACCCGAAGATCCGACCTGGTGATGACTTCCGGCGCAACGCACGGTCTCCATCTAATCCTTTCGACGCTCGTCGATCTGGCTGGGGTCGTCTTCGTGGACGAAGTTACTTACATGATCGCGCTGGAGGCGTTCCAGCAGTTCGAATCGATGCGGATTGTTCCCGGTTTGTGCCTTATCTCAAGGTGTGAAAAGCTTACAGTCTAACTTTATTGTCAATTATCGTTTTAGTTCCCTTAAACTGTGACGGGCCCAATTTGGACGCTCTTGGCACCCTTATCAACAAGTACAGGTTTAAATCGACCGGAAGTAAGCTGTTCTGGGGCGTGTACTACACCATTCCGACTTTTCATAATCCAACCGGGATACTCTTCAGTGAAGGTGAGTTCCATAAATGGAAGCAGGTGTTGTACAGACAAGCGGTCATGATTTTTTTTGTTACTAAAATAACGACCAATTTGAATGTAATTTATAGAAAGTCACAGACAAACAGCCGTTATTCACCAGTCAATTTGAATGTTCATCAATGTTATTTAAAATTCATCATAACTCAGAAATACTCACAAATGTCGAAAAATTGTGGCTAATGTAGTTTTGCCAAGGCTAATTTCAGATCATTCGGTTAAAATTTTATTGTTGATTTATAGATGGATTCTGAAAGAGATTCACGATTATTTGCAAGATTATTTGTCTGTGATTTGTCTCTCTTTATCTTGATAATATATATTTTTTAATTTCTTCCTTTTTCGGCGACCAGAAATTAATAAACAGCTGATAAGATTGGCTCGCGCCAGCGATATCTTGGTGGCGTGTGACGATGTCTACAATTTGCTGTACTACAGCGTTGGCAAGTCGGAAGAAGGTTCTGGAGCGTATCCTCCGAAGCGTCTGTTTGCGTACGACATAGAGGACATTGGCACGGATGACTGGCAGGGAAATGTAATTTCGAATGGATCCTTTTCGAAAATTCTCTCCCCGGGCATTCGCCTTGGCTGGATGGAGTGCCCTCCACGGTGCTTGGAGGTGTTTCGGGCAAGGTTTGTGATTATTTTGTAGCATAGTTGTTGTACAAAGGTTTTATAAATGTTGCACAAAGGTTTTATCACTTTGAAACGCTTATGTTACCTTTGTAAGACAAACACGAATTTAAGATCATCAACGATATTCAATTTAGATCATTTGAATTCATTAGAGAGATTTGCAACCATTATGAAACCGTTGTGGAACAAGTAAAAATGCGTATTCCCAATTCCAGCGGCATCCTGAAAAGCGGTGGCGCGGCCAACAACTACACCGGCGGAATCGTGTCGAGCCTGATCCAGCTGGGGCTGGCCGAGCAACAGTTGGAAAAATATTCCACCAAATACTCGGAACGGCTGCGGGCGGCCGCGGACGTGCTGGAGGCGAAACTCCCCGCCGGATGTTCGTTCGAGAGACCAAAGGGAGGGTACTTTATTTGGATTCGCTTTCCCGAGGGCGTCGATTGCGTCGACTTTAATCAGTACAGTTTGAAGCATTTTGGTGTTACGGCGATTGCCGGGTCACGGTTCGCCTTTGGAGAAACGCACCGAAACTTCGTGCGGGTCACGTTTGCCTTCCACGGGGCAGATTATCTGAGGGAAAGTGTGGAGAAGCTGTGTCGGGCTGCGGAGCAGTATCTGGCGGAAAAGTCTGTTGGCAATTAAACGATTTGAAAACGATTGAAGTACCAGCAATGAATGTGGGTTTGTTTTATTTTCTTGAAAAGTAAACTATGTCTCACGTTTTGCAAAATCCGAAACTCAACACGATTCTCGTGAAACATTGTGCACAGGAAACCTTGATAATCCGTGACTTATATGTTCCAGTCTGCTCGTCTATGCCCATAATCAAATATTTATCATTATGTTTCATCTATCTTAACAAAACTTTCCGCATAAGATGTAAAGTTTGTCGAATTTTGAGCTCCCTTGGTTAAAAATATTTGAAAACATAAGCTTCAACCACAGACAAACAGGTATTATTTATTTACTGTTGACAAGAGCCATCTAGTTGTGAACCCGCGAACCACTCAACTGTCAAATGCGTGTAATTGAGCTGTGGTGATCTCTAAATTGTTGATTGGTGGATTTCAGAACAGATTTAATTTTATAGGATAAAAATGGCTTTCGTTCTACTGAAAATCCCAAATACTTTGACAATTGATGATTTTATTCAACTTCCGAATCCACGGCGCTACGACTTCAATCGTACCCAAATAGGGGGAAAACCCCACTTCTAAGCGATATTCCGCGTAACTTTGCGGAAGTAGTTCTGCATCTGCCTCATCCGCTTGTCCTGCAGCTGCACGATCCGGTCCATCTGGCGCTCGTGACGACACATGCCGCAGAACTGAATCGACACGATGTGCAGCGGTGACCGGTAGTAGATGTCCGGGCTGCGATTGCGGTCGTTCTTGGCGTGAGCCCACCGGTGAAGCAGAACTTCGCTCAGCAGGATCAGGATGATGGCGAGCTTGGGCATGACGAACAGCGGCGGAATCAGCAGAAGCAGATAGCTGGTCTTGTTGTAGCCGAGGATAATTTCCTGAAAAGGGTTTGCCAATTTCAGACGCGTTTCCGGTTAATTTTAGCTTTTTGTTGATTTTTTAGTGAAGGAAAGCACGTGATTCGTTTTGGACTCTCTTATCCCCGCGTACAAGCAAAATACGTAAAGGTAGTGAATGCGACTGACATTTGCTCAGGCTATCGCTTTACGAATACCTCCTTCAGGTGCATCATCTTCTCGCGGCTGGCCAGCGGGTAGCTGGCGTTGACCTTGGCCACGCAGCACGCGGGCTTGCGGCGGTACTGGTGCCCGGACGACGATGGCAACACTTCTCCGCTGCGCAGGTACTGCTTCGGGATGGAGAACTTGGACCGCTCGCGGCGCAGCTCGTACGTCGGGTACGAACTGTTCTCGCCGGTTTCCCGGTCGTGGTACAGCGTTCCGTCCTGGAACGGGTCCAGCTCCAGCTCGCCCGTTTCCTTGTTGAGCATGGTGGCAGCACTGGTCTGTAACAAAAAAGGAAGACAACTTGTATTAAACTATCAATTTTGTGGAGTGTGCGGATTCACAACCAGATGGCTCTGGTAGAAGTGATGATTTCTTGATAAAGTTGTATAATGAGTTACATCTGTTTGTCTGTGCCAGAGCCATCTTGATATGATCCAGCAAACTGAACGAAATAGCAACTGTCAAACGCGTTTGAATCAGTTGTGGTGAATTAAAATCACCGTGGTGACAAGAGATTTACGTCTGTTTGTCTGCGGTAGAACCCACAGGGATACCCTGAATACAAAGTCGGAAGTGCACACATGCGGCGTCGATGCATTGCATCAAGCTTTCCAACGTGTCTCTGTCTCAGTAAAAAACGCGACGCGAAAGAGGTGCAAATTTATTCAATTGGACGAAGACGACGACGACGACGGCCAGGGTAGACCGGGGAGTTCAAAGGTCGTGAAATTTAAACGCCGTACCATGCGCGGCATGCAATGTGTGTTTCGTAAACAGTCTATTTTTGAATCGTGAGGGTAAACAGAATTTTGTAAGAATATCATGTGTGGAATTTTTGTAGTGTTTTCTCTTAAATTAGTTATTAACTGTTTACTAAATCTACTTAAAAATAAAAACTCTGTGTTAAGTGGCAGTTCTTAAAATAAATACAATCACCTTTTAAAAGCAAACCTTAATCAGATATAACTCATCAAAATCAAGTTCAATATAAATTTTCATCACGTTTCCAGCCTTTTACGGCAACGCGGATCAAGTACCCAAGTTGAAAGAACAACACACATCGAGCAAAGTTTCGTTATCGCTTTGGTCAATACAATTTGCGTTATACTTTGCTGCTTATTTTTGAAACAAGCCTCGAGATATCAACGAGCAAGCTCGTATCTGGCGCTATCAAATCAAAAGGGAGGTGCAAATAAGAACAGCACCAGGTCGCGTGGCAAGAGCACATCGTCGCCATCGTGCTAACTTGTCGTACGTGCATTTTGGGCCAAATTGAGTTAAGAACGCCATTTTGTGCAGCTCACAATGCCTCACCTTTTGACCTTCACAGATCCCCAAAATTCGATTTCAATCCTGAGATATTCAACAAAAACCGAAAAAACTCCGTGCATTTTTGTCACTTTACATATAAAAGTAGTTTCAATCTTGTCGTGCTATCTTGTCACTCCATGAAAATTGATGTAAGTGCGACAAATGGCCAAAGGGATTTCAGGCCAGGAAAGTCAGGATGCGTTTGTCGCACGTACAAGCTAGACTACCGTAAACATTTGTAATTATAACTCGGGACTCCAGCAACCAACTTCAACCAAACTTTGGGACAATGCACCGAATGGTGAGCCAAACAAAACGTGTTTGTTATTGTTTACAT
The DNA here is from genome assembly GCF_016801865.2 of Culex pipiens pallens. Classification (NCBI taxonomy): domain Eukaryota; kingdom Metazoa; phylum Arthropoda; class Insecta; order Diptera; family Culicidae; genus Culex; species Culex pipiens. The sequence goes on from NC_068939.1 coordinate 66,760,263, forward strand.
TGCGTGCTCTCGTTTTTGAATATTCAAGGTCAAACATTAAAACGCGTTTTTCTCGGAACGTCAAAATGGCGGGTGCGACAAGATAGCACGACGACGTCGACATGTTTGTGGTGAAATCACAACAGGTCAGTTTGGAAGACTGCTTGAAGAGTGTTTTATCCTGCCGCGGTCCAAATTGCTTTGCTGTGGCTATCTTGAAGAGCCCTTGCTAAATTTCTGAAATTGTTTTTATTTGCGTTAACAATACATAGTTTTGCTTTCAGATTCCCTGACAAAATTCTCTAAAAAATATGTTGATCCCAAATTACCGTAGACCAAATACCAAAAAGATCAAATCTAAACTATATTTCACAATCAGATCTATGTTTACAAAATACCAGTTTACGTACGTGCACAAAACATGAGTTGCAAAACTGTGCGCGCTGTAATCAGCACAGATTGTTTTGTTCGCGTTGGTTTAACTGTGTTAGTTGTGCTGACCACTTTGTATAAAATAGTAGAGCAGTCTTATCGCAGACGCTTCAAATGCATTCAAAATATTAAAAGGGATTCCTTCAGTATGTGAATACTGTGCCTCAGATAAATAGAAGTAAATATTCAAAATGCAATAAATAAAAAATTAACTGTCAATTTGAATGACTGAAAACTCACCACAACAAATGTTTACTCACCATAGCTCATCTAAACGATACAACCCATGTGTTGCTCACGATCACAACTAGATGGCTCAGGGAGGTGTGATAGAAGGATTATTGAATAAAAATGTTCAAACAATTGAAACAATTTTTTTGTGGTTTACGTAAAAAACCCTTTTTAAAGAATGTATTTCAAATAATTTTGTTAATGTCGTGGTGGAGTCGTCAAAGAAGGAAACATATTTTTATAAATATTAAACTTTTGTTGAAACAATTAGAACATTTATTTTCGGCCAAGCAAATTATTAAAAAAAACATTGATATCTAAGCGTATTGAGCATTTAACTTTTCTCTGTTGGTATGCATTATAAGATAAAAAAAACTTTTTTTTTTATTTTCAATACTATGAAGCAAAATGTACCTTAAAATACTAAAGTAACATAGACATACAGACGTCAATCATTGAACACTTTTAGTTGAAATTCATCCATCACTTCTCACTAGAGCCCAAAGCCAAAGTTTCATACAAGTTTCAAATTCATTTCTGAGCTGTGATGAGTTCACAATTGGTCATTCATTCGGTATAACACCGTTGATTTGTGGATTGCAAAAGAGAGCATTGTCGGTTAGTCTGTGTTTTTTCCATGATTGCAGCTGTGCTGCTGCCAATAGTTAGCAAAATATGCTTTGCTAATGCAAAAAAAATGACAAGACAATATTTTTTTGATGGATCAACTATGGTCCCCTCGGAACTAGCTGTCAAGTAGGATCTTATCTGTCAAGAAGGGCCACCAAGTAATTTTTTTTAAATGATTTTATAATCAACCTTGAATGCTTTGCGGTCGTACAAAGGGTCATTGTACTCAAATAAATAAGCTTTATCGTTGTGAACAATAATATCACAAATTTTAGCTTAATTTTAGGATACAATTAAGAATGTTATAAAATCGGTTGATTTAAAATATCAAAAGCTTTTTTTTATTTCGAGAAAGAAATTAATGTTTTGAAATGTATAATATTTAGTAAACTAGAGACCTTCCAAAAACCACGTGGACACTTTTTTTTAATCTTTACCCCCTTAACTTTTTTACTTTTTTGTTTGGAGCGTAGACCCACCCCCTAAAGTATTTACGTAGTTTATGGATGGGCCCCTGAAAAAAATATTGAAATTCACTTGGGCTGACATTTTCTTGCAAAAAATTAAACATTTACATCGGAAAATCATGAGCAATCGATTTAGAAAAAGATGTGTAACGTCAGATAAAAAATGGCTTTTTAGGGGTTTAACAAATTATGAATTCTAGGTGCATAGACCGGAAAGGACAGCTTTTGTAAAAATAAAATGTCATAAATTCTTTGATATTTTGTATTTTTTTTAATTCATGCTTCAAATTTGGTTTCAATTTACCACTGTCGAAGGACAATTTTTTTCAACAAAATATGTACTAGCTATAATAAATTTTTAAAAATTTCCATGCATCTAAACAAGTCCTAGTTAATTAAACTGTAAAAATTTTAAAATCTAAATCCGAATGAAAAAAAAACATGTCACTTTCTCTAAAATACTTTTTTTTTTCAAATACAAATACAAACAGAAGCAAAAGTAAACACTATTGTCGATTATGTTGCCTGTACCCTGAATTGAGCACATTTCAAAAAGCCGGTTTATGAATAACCCAAAGATATGACTCGCGAAAATTCAATTGAATAGACAAACAATCAACTTCAACCAGCAAATGACATCACTTGCATGGAAGCATACTCGTAAGATATGGGAAAGAAATTTGGGAGTGCCTTCAAATTTAATATTTTAATGTTTTCTGAGTTTATTTTAGAGAGTTAAGGAATGTTACAAATTTAAAATGATTTTTATACTGGACATGTTTTCCACGGTTTTCAAAATTATGTTTTGACTGACTCTGAGGCAATTGATTTTTACCTAAATCAGTAGCTAAAAGGTTGTCATAATTCAAGAAGGCATAACATTTGCGATTGTGTATTGTGTCTATTTGTTCTGTTCAAATTGCACAATAATTATCGTTTCGCGTCATTTATTGAGTCAACCGGAAGTGGCTCAACAAGCCCTATTTATCAACCTACCGTAACTTGTCCAACAGTACAGAGCGCTGGCGCGATAGTTATAGGGCTCGAGCAATTATTTTCCCTCTGTCTGGGCAGCTTCTGATGAGCTTTTTTTCTGTCCACAAATCGCACGCAGAATATGACGCAATCCCACGTCTTTGTTGACTCCAAGAGGCTGGGATTTACCACCGCAGCAGCAGCAGACTCTTCACCTTTCGACTGGATTTCAGTTCAAGTACCGAACTTGGGACCACTGTTACCCGTTTGTCGGCGATTTTGAACCCGGTTCCACCCACCAAAGTCCACGTTTCGATGGGTACATTCACAAAAGTTTGTTGGTTTAAAGATATAATTTATAGAAATGTTATAAGTTTGGGTTTTTTCCTTCTTCTTGAGAACCGTAAGATAATTAGCACATTTTTTTGGTTACCGACAAGCACTTTGGAGTTGTGCCCTTTCTTGCGTTTAGAAATCACTCTGTGCCACAAACCGGTCACTAGAACGAACAAATCACGACTGACTCACGAAATGGGAGGCGAAAGCTCGACATGGACTGAGTTTTTTTTTCGTAAGTCAACCAACACACAGTACTTTTATACTGTTGGCGCGCAAGAAGAAACGGCTTGTTATCGGCGTGCAACGATGAGTTGAGAAAATTTGCTCAAATTGGTAGGTGATTTCATCACCTGTAATGAGCTGATAGCGTACAGCCCCTTTCGAGACTTGAGGTAATCACCTGTGATGTGAGTGTGGTTATCAGGTGCCATTCTTCATACTTTTGTTGGGTTAATCTATGGACAAAACAAAAGATTCAGATAAAATTTAAAGAGCTGAGGGGTGGAAAATTTAAAGAAATACCTTTTCACAGTTTTCGTGAATCTATTCCATTGTTTTTATTTTTGTTTCTAGGCTTGTCCCAACTTGGGGTTCCTTTTTCAATGAGATATACAATAGTTTTCGGCTTTTTAAATTTTGTATTTATCCCTGTGTCCTGGAAAAAATCCCGATACACTCAAACCCCGATGGTTCGACACCATGACCGATGGTTGGACAAACGAACGGGGTCACTTTTTAGTTTGACACCCATTTTACACGGAGTTCACTCACCCCGTGTAAAAAGTGACAGTTCGTCACTTTTTAGTATGACTATGACCAACCAACAAACAACCTAAAAAAGTGTCAAACTAAAAAGTAACCAATTACTATTAACCATTATATTCTTTTTTCTTATGTCGGAGATATGATGTTATCAAATTTCTAGTTTTTGGAAAAAAATAAAAGTGTCAAACAAAATTTAAAACAAAAGTCAAATTTGCAATTGGGTCCTAAAGCCCTATGCAATTTTTTATGTACAACAGTAAAAAACACGATGAAAAACCATTACTGATCACTTTTTTTTTCTTTTTAATGCAAAAAATAAATTGACAAGACTGCATTTTTTCGATGGATCAACTATGGTCTCACAAATTTAAGCTTAATTTTACTATCCGATTGCAGAAACATTAATTAATGTTTGAGATAAAGTGCTCTGTGGTCAAGTTAAAAGCATTTAGAGTATTTTTTCGAAAAAAATGTTCAGTTGCAATTTAAAAATACTTCATGAAGGAAAAGAACCAGCGCATAAAATAATTTTAGAAGTTGAGCAAATTTTCTATGAATTTCCTTTTTAAACTTTACTGTTGCTAAAGCTTGAATTTTCTGAAAATTGTGTTTTCCTCATTGTCACCTAGGTAATTAGCACTATTTTTTGCTCATTATACCTCGGAAACTATAGATTCGATTTAAAATGTTGAAAAATGTAATATTTGTGTTTTCTGTTTTGATCATTTAATTTTCGAAATTCGAATATAGTGAACGGCCCGAGCGGTTTAGACTTTCAGGATGTTTTTGATATTTACTTGCAGAGTCAAAACAGATCAGTAAACTTCACTTATTTGTCTATTACACTTTTTAAAGATTACAACGCGCAACGCGAGTCGACGGGTAGAATTATTTATGCTTGCGTAAGCGCGCATGGTCAGAACTGTGATAAGGTTCGAAAAATGGACAAATTTAATGTTTTAAATTTGAGGTCGCTGCAATAGATATAAACATACTTTTTTGTATATTTTTAAATGTTTTGCATTATTTTGAAGTTTTCTTTCTTTTCAACATTGAAAATCGAACCTTTTTTTTCATGAAATCGGGAGTTGGATCGGGGTCGGGAATTTACCAAGAACCAAGAAAAAAATCAAACTTTTTATTTAAATTTTATAGCAAAAATTTTAATTTGGCAAACTATCCGCCTTATTTTTTTCATTTTTCAGCATAAATCGACTCGAGGCCAAAATTTTTACTCCAGCTTTTGAACTATAGTGCATGCATGACCGTCATTTTTATTTTTTCCACGTTATGAATAAAAAAGTGATTTTTGGGAGTTTAATAAAACCACTTGTTCATTTTGGCTAGAAAATGTAAATGTAAAGTTTATTTTGAAAAGTACTGCCGAGTATATTGGATTAAGATACTTTTAAGTTAAAACCATGTTTGGCTTTTTTTCTCTCTAAAATAGCAGTGCCTTTCTTCTTAATTTCCACAATTTTCTTTTTTTTTATTTTTTATTCTATCTTTGATTGCTAAGATGTGGCTGGAATCTATTGATCCGATATGCAGAGTAAAAAACCAGGCACAGTAATTTTTCACGCTCAAAAATACAGTTTTCACGAGGACTACTATCCGAAAACCTACAATTTCACGGAGCTTTAAAAATTGTAAAATGACCTATAAAATGTTTGGTTAAACAACCGGAAAGATTTGTGTTTACGGGTCATTCCAGGTCAACTGGGTACACTCAACCCCCGGTGGTTGGTCACTTTTTCGTTTGACACTTTTTTAGTTTGTACCCCGTTGGTTGGTCAAAGTCAAACTAAAAAGTGACGAACTGTCATTTTTCACACGGCGCTCACGTACACTATCAAAACAAACGTTTGGTAGTATGTGTGAACTCCGTGTAAAAGGGGTGTCAAACTAAAAAGTGACCCCGTTCGCTTGACAACAGTTGGTGTCAAACCATCGGGGTTTAAGTGTACACTCTTGGACTCGACCTTCACTGATTTGGACCAAACTTGGAGTTTAATCAAAATAAAGTAAATTATCAATATGAACCCTCAAATGCTTTCCAATATAGTTTCTTTGCAGTTAACGATTTAAAATATGATTTTAACCCATTCCTTATTTTTATTTCACGAGTAAAAGAATAAATATTTGTTTAGAAAATCCTCAAAAAAGAGGACGGTTCCAAAGAAAGAGGAATGGTCCAATCGCCACCAAACTTGGGATTTCTGTCTTCTATCGATAGATGAATGTTCCCTCCAAGTTTGGACCAAATCGGTGAAGGTCGAGTCAAAGAGTGTACCCAGTTTACCTGGAATGACCCACACGGAAAGGGGATCCATCGCCAAATCGCGATAAAGTTCGCTAAAACTAGCGAAAAATGTCGCTAATTTCTCAGCCTGCACAAAAATTACCTAGAATCGCTAATTTTTTTCGCTGGTTTGGAAACCGATGAAATTCTACCAAACCAGTGAAAAAAAAACACTGGTTTGGTGAAAAATGTCGCTGTTTGGGGGATCAGTTTTGCTAGAATCAGAAAATTTTCTCGCTGGTTTGGAAAAAGCGGCAGGGCACCAAAATCAACCAGGAGATTATTGTACTGGTTTTGGGAAACAATTCGCTGGTCCAGCGGATTTCTTCACTGGACCAGTGTTCTTTTACGCTGGATCAGCGTTTTCTATCGCTGACGTCCGGGTTTTTTTCCGGCGGCAGCAGCTCGTACCAAAATCAACCAGGAGATTATTCTACTGGTTCCGGCAAAAAATCCGCTGGTTCAGCGAATGTTTCCACTGGACCAGTGTTTTTTTGCACTGGATCAGCGTTTTTTATCACCGACGTTTGTTTTTTTTTGTTTTGGCGGCAGAAGCCTATGCCAAAATAAACCAGGTTGTACTTACTTGCCACAGCACAAACTGTTCCGCGGCCATGGTCAAGTTCCTCGCCTACGATTCTTGCTGCCACCTGCGACAATTTGTGCACTCAATTTGTGCACGACAATTTGTGCACATGCTAAATTATATAGCAAAATACAATGTTTGCTATTGATTGTACTCATTTTTATTTAAATGAAATTTATATTTTAGCAGCAGGCTTGGCAAAAAGGTTCCCATCTGCTCCAACCTTCCATCGGATGGGGAAGTGAAACGTCGGTACAGCCTTGGATGTTGTTAGGCCGTTAGGTCATTCCAGGTGTGGGAGTCGTCTCTCTGCTATAAAAGACAAACAACACATCAGACCAAGCCTGCTCCGGTAAAATCGCTGGCGGCGGTTGGACTCGCAATCCAAAGGTCGTCAGTTCGAACCCTGGGGTGGAAGGTTCCTTGGAGTAGAAAGGGGATTGGTTGATCTCCCCATTCAAGCCTTTGGTTCGGACTCCAAGGTTCGAGCAGAAACTTGCAATAGACACAACAAAAGACCTGGGGGCATTTTAGCATACAGCATACTTATTGTTAAATCATAGACTAATTAGGCCATGGTTAAATTAAATTTAAATTTCTGATATTATTGTTCACAACGATAGAACCTTTTTTCTGAGTACAATCACCCTTTGTACCGTAATCTGGGGTGAATCGGGACTACAGTCTGAATAGGGACAGCAGTTTTTAGAGCACTTAAAGCTTTTAAATTTGGAAATGGATGTACACATTTTGTTGGCCTGAGTCTGTTCTAACCGAAACCAACCAGAAAAATCAAAATAATGTGCTCCAACATGGTTAAAACTGCTGTCCCAATTCGCCCCATGTGTCCCGATTGACCCCAGTTTACGGTACTACAGTCATCCCACATATTCGGAACACCCACAAATTTGGAACACTTTTGTAATAATTTGTTCTTTAGCTATTTCACTTGTAAAAGTAGTTCTTTTAATTAAAACATAAACCTGCATTTCGAGACCATTTTATGCAGAGCAGCAAAACACTGCCTGCAAATTGCCTGTTCCACAATTGGGTACTAAAGCCCTATGTCAATTTTTATGTACAACGGTTAAAAACACAATTAAAAACCATTTCTGATCACTTTTTTTCATTTTAATGCAAAATTTTTTTTTGGCGGGACAACATTTTTCCGATGGATTAACTATGGTCCCCTTGGAACGAGCTGTCAAGTAGGAGCTTTTCTGTCAAGAAGGACCGCGAGGTTAATTTTTCAAAATTGATTTAAAAATCCATTTTAAACTCTTTGTGGTCGTACAAAAGGTCATTGTACTCAGAAAAATAAGCTTTATCGCTGTAAACAATAATATCAGCAATCTAAGCTTCATTTTAGGACCCAATTGTGGAACACCTGAATTTAATATTTTCACAAATAAAGTTATCAGACCACTCATAAAACATTACTAAGCCTGAGTTTTTGATTTCAGTGTGTGAAGTCATTATTTAAGCGGTATACGCACTTCGGAAGAAACCGGTCAAGAAAAAAATCAAATGGGCAGCAGCGGCAGCTAAAGCAAGCCAGAGAGGATGAAGAAAAGCCCCAAGAAATCACTCCCTCTCCTTTGATCTGCTGTTCGTAGCCATTTCTTGACCCAGCCATTTCTTGACCCCTTTCCTTCCGATCAGCGTACTAGTAGCCTTTAACAAAAAATGTTTACTCCTGGAGTGAACCAAAGTTTGTATACATCTGTAAGAAAAAAGTGTTCCGAATTTGTGGATATCAAGAGTCAATGTTTTTCTTTGAAAATTTGATATAAAACGTAAAAAATTACAGTCATATCATATGAAGGTAAAAGCAAATCCACAGAGAACAGATGTACATCTTGGTTCTAACTTGTGTGTAAACCGTGTAAACTAAAAAAATGCGTTGCATACAATCTTGCATCAAAGAAATTAGAGTGTGCAGGATACGCTTGGCGGCGCCACCGTCGCGGCTGAGAATACTTGACCTAACAATGAAAAAGGCTCAATAGAGTTATCTACGTGCGCATGTATTGCGTGTATGTACACGAAAAAGATTGAGGTTAAATTTTGTACCAGCCAGCAAAACAAATGGCGTGCTAGTGTGCGTGAGAGCGGGCTTAGATAACTCTATAATTTCGAAAGAAAATAAATGTTAACCTTGTTTAAATATAAAATTCACTTCTGTATAATTCCAGTTGACTAAAAATAATGCAAAAATGCAATAACATAAACAAAAACATAACAAAAAAAATCATTCAAAAATGATTTTTCAAGCGACAACTTAAAATAGTCCCTTTACACATGTTATGTCCGATTTCGTTTTGTTTACCTTCTTTGGCGCGTAAAATTGCAACCCTCTGATGAAGGGCAGTCAGACATTGGTCTGATGTCGTTCGTACGGAATGTTTTATGCAGTGATTAGATGGTCCAACGTTCTGCTACTGTAGGCCATCATGATTTTGGAAGTGGCGCTATCTAGGCGGATGGTGCACACCCTAGCTCTTTTCAACGTATTTTGGTTTGAATTTTTACACACGTTTTTCAATGCTGTTTGTTCAATGATATACATCTGCTCTCTGTGGCAAATCATTATGTTCAATAAATTATTATTATCGATTTCCTATGATTTTTAGAACGTTGGCCGCACTGTAAACTGTTCCGAATATGAGGGATGACTGTACCGCAAAGGATTCAAGTGGGATTTTTTAATAATTTATTTAAAATTCTAGCAAAATTCTAGCAGAATTCTTAGAGAGCTGGATATTCTTAGAGCATTCTAGCAGAAATGTTCCACCGTTCTAGCAGGATTCTGACAGAACCAACTCTGCTAGAATATTTCGTGACTGGGTGACAGCAAAGGTCTTACTTGACAGCTCGCTCCAAGGGGACCATAGTTGATCCATCGACAAAATGTTGTCTCGGCAATTTATTTTTTGCCTTAAAATGAAAAAAAAATAAATAATAATAATAAATGATTAGAAATGGGTTTTTATCGTGTTTTTTACCGATGCACAAAAAATTTCAAACCGCACGATGCGCGTTTGCATTTTTGCTTCGCACTTTCAAACACAGATGTCGCCTTTTTCCTTGACAAATAATTATTTTTTCATCCGGTTACCCCTCGGTCGGTGCTTGAAACTGACAGCATTCCACACTGGCAATTGTTTTATGTGCTGTAAGTTTTGACAGTTCCAAAATATTGGTAAACATTGTCGTTCCTTTTGCGATTTTGAGTGATTTTTATCAAGTTTTCGTGTAATTTCCTGTAAATTCCAATGTCCCGGTAGCTGCCAGGATGATCCGCTGCTGCGTGAAAAACTGCGACACAGACGAAAACGTCGTCAACTGCACCTCGGTCTTCTTTGTCGGGTAGGTTTCTCAATCGAGTAATTCGCTGGGATTGTTTCATAAATTGTGTCGTCCCCTTGCAGCTTCCCATCGAACGATTCCCTGCGCGCCCAATGGCTCGACGTGCTGGCCGGCAGTCTGCGGGACGAGCACGGCGACGCGCCCACCAAAATATGCAGCTGCCACTTTGCGGAGGACGCCTTCGGGAAGCATCCGGTGCACGGCTACCGGTTCCTGCTGCCGGACGCGATTCCGTCCGTGTTTCCGGTGTCGTTGGAGGCGTTGCTTCCGGAACCAACGGCGGTGGTGGGTGATGATTTGACCCAACTGGTGGAGGGACTCGTTGAGGAAGACGAGCTGATAACGTTTCAGGAGGAGGAGGAGCAGGAGATTCCACCGGAGATTATTGAGTTTGATCCGGAGCAGGAGGACGGTTTGGTAGAGGAAGCGCCAGGGGAGATTGCGGAAACCATTGGGATTGAGTTCGCCAACGGGCAGTACTACTTTTTGCAGTCGGACGATGAAAGCGATGGGGAGCGGGTTGCAAGTCCAACAAAATTGCTGGGAGTCCTGCCGGAAGAGGAGCAGGGGGAAGCCGGCGTCGGTGACTTATTGCTGGAGGAAGCGGTCGTTGGTCAGGACAAGGAAGAGTATGAACGGAAGACTCAGGAAGCGGAGGTCGCCGATCCGGACGTGTTGACGGAACTGGACAGCTTAATTACGACGTCGGAGTTTGTCGAGGAGCATGGGGAACGGGTCACGTTGAAGCAGGAAGGCGAGAGCGAATATTTCGTCGACCTGTCGCCAACTGAAGAACCGGAAACGGAGGAATTGATGGAAGTGGATGGAACTGCTAAAATTAAGGGAATGAAAGTGTTTGTAAGTTTTGTGCAAAATTGATGTTTTATTTGAGTTCAAAATATTTCTCTTTTCTTTTAGAAACATTTTTGCGGGCATTGTTACAAGGGCTTCCAGTACAAAAGTGGCCTCAGCAAGCACCTGCTGGTCCATAACGGGTTGAAACCGCACAAGTGCGAAACGTGTGGGAAAAGGTAATGAGATTGATTGTTCAAACTCCAAAATAATTCACCGCCACAAAATAACCTTCCCTTCCAGCTTCTCCCAAAAGGTCAACCTGGACATCCACCTGCGCAAGCACACGGGCGTGGAACCGCTGCGCAAGTTCTCGTGTCCGGTGTGCGAGAAAAAGTGCATCCGGCTGAGCGAGCTGAAGCAGCACATCAAGTCGCACTGGCGCAAGCAGCCGCACGCCTGCCCGATCTGCACGGAACGCTTCCGGGACGTGACGAACTTTTACGACCACATCAAGTCGGTCCACAAGGACGAGCTGACGCTGCAGGAGGCGATCGACATGATTGCGCAGAACGAAAACGCCGAGCTGATTGTGCCGGGCGAGGGGGAGAAGCAGAAGCAGGAGGAGGACGAGGCCGTGCGCGGACAGGCGCAACCGGACGCGGCCATGCTGGACGAGGGCTTTTACACGTGCACGGTTTGCGTGAGGACGTTCCGGACGGAGCGGTTACTGCGCAAGCACAAGCGGAAGATGCACCCGAAGGTGTTTGTTTGTCTGCATTGTCCGAAGCAGTTTCTGTACAAAAGTCTCCTGGAGAAACATTCCCGCGTGCACACCCAGGAGAAGCCCTTCTTCTGTGAGTATTGTCAGGCGTCGTTTTCGCAAAAGATCAACCTGGAAGTGCACCTGGTGAAGCGGCACAACGCGACCGTTGGGGGCGGGAAGATGCTCGCGCAGAAGCACCTGCCGTGTCCGCACTGTGCGAAGATGTTTGACAGGCCGTCGTCGTTGAACAACCACCTGCGGACGCACACCCGGGAGCGGCCGTTCGCGTGTCAGGATTGTGCCAAGACGTTCGCGTCGAACAGCTCGCTGGCGACGCACATTCGGACGCATCACAGGGGGGAGTCAAGTGAGTATTGTTGCACATATATTTTTCCGTAATATCGAATGAAATGTTAGACGTGATTCCTGAATTTTTAAACATTTTTTCCTTCCTCACCTTACTGAGGAAAGGCTATAAAATTACTCGAAAAGCGAAATTCTCAATTTGACTTCCTAGACCCACCTTCATATATACATATCGACTCAGAATCAAATTCTGAGCAAATGTCTGTGTGGGATGTCGATAAAAAAAATGCACTGGATTATCTCGGCACTGGCTGCACCGCTTTGGACCGTTTTGGTCTCATTCGATCCGTCTTGGGGCCCCATAAGTCGATATTGAAAATTATAAATTTTAGTTAAGTATTTCAAAAGTTATGCCAAAAAAACGATTTTAGCAAAAGTCCGGAAGATTGTAAAGAGGGTGGTTTTGTTAAACATTTTTAGAAAGACCTTTCCAACGAGATCAAAAGATTGAAGATCTGACAACCCTATCAAAAGTTATGAGCACTTAAGTGTTAATTTAACGCTTATCAGAAGGCTAGATCTCAAACATTGTGATGAAAATGATGTCCGGGTCAAAATCTGTAGCTGCCAGCTCACACGAAATCGGGAAAAGTTGCTCCGACTTCTCTTCAATTTGCGTGAAACTTAGTCCTAAGGGCTAATTTTGGTCCCTGAACACGAATCCGAGGTCCATGTTTCGATATCTCGTTACGGCGGGGTTGTACGACCCCTTCTATTTTTGAACATGCGGAAAAATACGTGTTTTTTCAATAATTTGCATGGTGATAGTTTGGATAATTTGTGTCAAAGGGACTTTTTTGTAAAATAATTGGACGCTTGATTCAGAATTCCGAAAAACGTATTTTTTATTCGAAAAAAAAACACAAAAATTGTTTCAAAAATTCTGCCGTTTTTCGTTTTTTAAGATTCTGACACATTTTATGTGAAATTTAATGTACTTTGCGAATCCGCAATAACCCAGTATCATTTTTTCAAAAAATCATTTTTTAATGTCGTGTTTTGTAGGGTACGTTATCCATTAGTGGACCCCTTTCCTATAGTGGACCCTCTGAAGGGTTTTTGATGAAAAATTTAATAAAATCCCAATTTCAAACGTGCTTTTGTCTGCAAATCTTTTATTTGTTGACTGACATTGAATTGTCCTTTTTGCCAAAATCAGTGTTTTGAGTTCGACATCTGAAATCCGACATGGCCACTAGCATTTTCACAACAAAACAGCTTTTCTATTTTATGATTGAATTAACTATCCACTCATTTTTTGACTGGTTATTTAACTTCAGTAAGTCATAATAATGTAAGTTTAAGGAACTATACTAAAATAAAGCGAAGAGCTGGGGGTCAAATATAGGACAACGAAAACCCTAACTTTTCCAAAAGTGGACCCCTGTTAATTTAACCTTCAAAAATCAAGAAAACTGTGTATTTAAGCAAAAATTTCTCTTAAACATACAATAAATGCTTGTTGTAGTCAACCTAATTGCATATTTTTTTCAATTATGAGTATAAATACAGCTGTTTTCATGTTAAAAGTATCAAAAATGCTGATTATTAAAAAACTATAGTTAATTGTACTTAATTGAAGCATCATAATTAATGTTTGAAATGTTATTTTATAAGTATAAATCAATAACAAAATATTTTTTGAAAATAAACATGCGTAGTTTTATCAGCAATCGTAAACAAATCTATTGTTTTGTTTCGGTCAACTATTTATGTAATTAATATGGAAAATGTGCATCAAAATTACTTGTTTTGATCATTTTAATGTTTACAGTTGTTTTTGAAACATTTTCTTTGATCTTTTTTGGAAAAAAAAAAATGTTTTTAAATGTCTGTTAGGTTTTTTGTTGTTTTAAGTAAAATTTGTTAAGAAATTATATTTGTTTATGATGGAAAATCCATCTTTTATTCATTATATGTATCATAAGACCTCCACCATGCATCAAAACACCAAATATCGGTTAAATTTGGTATAAAAATAACAGTTTTCCTATAGTGGACCCGGGTCCACTATCGGATTATGGACCCGGGTCCACTATAGGAAAAAGGGGTCCATAACAGGCAAAAAAACTTTTTTTTTTCAAATGGCTATTTTTCTGCTCAAAAACAAATTACTGATGAAACAAATAGTCAAAATTGTTCAAAAGACTTCAGATTTCATTGTTTTGAACAAAGGGTTATGAAAAAGTGCTTAAAATATTGAAAAATTGTGAAAAATGCGCGTCGGTTCTACTAGGGGGTCCACTAATGGTTAAAATACCCTAACTTTGCAGGGTTATTTCGAGCCAAACATTTCATTAGGGTTGGTTGGTGGTTGTCCACTATAATGCCAAGGCTCGGTTCTTTAGGTAAAAATAAGTAATTTCCGAAATAGTGTCCACGTGGTTTGTGAATGATCCCTTATCAAACGACGCAATTTTTAATATATTTTTACTAGATTAGTTTTTTTTTGTATCAGATGATTCAATTTCTACAAAATATGGTTTTTTATTACTAAAATTTTCATATTTTGCATGTTACCTACATTTAATAAACTACAGTCCAGACTCGAATATCCGAAGGCATCGGAATAAAATCATATCACAAACTTTTTTGGTGTTGTATTATTTTTGATAGATAAAAGATAAAGAAAGATGTCGGCAAAAATGGCGGTGATTAAATATTGAAAAAATGCAATTTGTAATTACATAGGCAATCAACTATTCAAATTAGAGTGAAACACGGTCGCAGAACTCGAATTTGATGTTAAAAATAATAAAATTGGGACACATGAGGCGAATTGGGACAGCTGTTTTAGACTTGTCACTGCAAAACATTCGGATGTTTTTGATTGGTTTCCGATAGATATAGAACTAAGAAAATAGTGCATAGTTTTCTAAATTTCAATTTTACAAGTGCTCTAAAAACTGCTGTCTTTATTCAGACTGTAGGCCCCATTCGCCCCAGTTAACGGCAACATGAAATTTGAACACTTTGTTCGTGGTCTGTAAATTCATCGGGGGGATGGCAACCCTATTCCGACCAAAGCAAACTGACAACAGTCGACATTAGTACGGTTGTCAAATGAGAGCCCACAACAAAAGCACTAGCTGTCAAATGGTAGCCCATAACAAACCATTGTTTGGGTTTTTGATTTTAAAATTTCCCGCCATTCAAACGATAAATACCTGAAAAAACAAGTGAATTGTGTTGCTGATGGCAAATTCTATCATATCCTTGGAGATTCCATCCCAATATTGGCTGAAAATTCATGTCGAAAAAAGTGATTTTTCTGTTTACCTTTTTTTGCTTTTTTTCTTTTGGTCGATCAAACAGTGCGCTCGTACACTGTGAATCGGCATTACACATTTTTTAGTTTGGTTTTACACATTTGCATGGGACTTTTGAGTTTAACCAGGATAACACACTTCGTGTTACCAAAGTAATATAAATAATACTGATTCTGAGTGTTTGTTATCTGAACTTCCAAGATGGCGGCTTCTTCGCTACCCCCTGAAATTCATGGACGCTTGTTCACGATTTTCGGAACTCATTTTCCTCCGTGTAAGAAAGCCTACGATAGTTAAAAAACGAGCATTTTACACTGAAAATTCATTTTTTTTTCGTCAAATTATATTTAAGGATAAAGGCTCAGTCCATCCATACAATTGGGTACTAAAGCCCTATGTCAATTTTTATGTACAGCGGTAAAAAACACGATTAAAACCCCTTCTGATCACTTTTTTCATTTTAATGCAAAACATATTGGCAAGACAACATTTTTTCGATAGATCAACTATGGTCCCCTTCGAGGTCCCCTTGGAACAAGCTGTCAAGTAGGAGCATTTCTGTCAAGAAGGACCGCGAGGATAATTTTTCAAAATTGATTTAAAAATCCATTTTAAACTCTTTGTGGTCGTACAAAGGGTCATTGTACTCAGAAAAATAAGCTTTATCGCTGTAAACAATAATATCAGCAATCTAAGCTTCATTTTAGGACCCAATTAATCTCTGTAATGGACGGTAAAGGTTAAAATTTTGATTTAAAAATCTTTCAGTGGCTTTAAAAGCGGTTATTAGACTGTAATAACAATCAGTTTGACAGTTTGTCAAACTCGCAAATTTATCTGCGGCAAACTCGAAAGCATTTCTGGAGTTTTTTTTGAAAAGGTCCAATAAACCAAATTTCCAGTTTTTGCTTTTTGGGTGTTTTTGAAACCGCCTTGAGTCAGGAGTATTAAAAAACACCCAAAAAGCAAAAACTGAAAATTTGGTTTATTGGACCTTTTCAAAAAAAAAAAAAAAAACTCCAGATTTCTACAAACAAACAAAGTAGGCCAATTGTCAAAAAGTGCGAGTTTGTTTGTTTGTCATTGTCTAATACCTTCTTAAGAAGGGTTAAACTAATACAAGCTTTTGCAGTAGATATTCGATACACTCAACCCCCGGTGGATGGTCACTTTTTCGTTTGACACTTTTTTAGTTTGTACCCCGTTGGTTGGTCAAAGTCAAACTAAAAAGTGACAAACTGTCACTTTTTACACAGCGCTCACGCACACTATCAAAACAAACGTTTGGTAGTGCGTGTGAACTCCGTGTAAAAGGGGTGTCAAACTAAAAAGTGACCCCGTTCGTTTGACAACAGTTGGTGTCAAACCATCGGGGTTTGAGTGTATTATTTTTCAAAGTAAAGAAACATTAAAAATGATAAACACTTTTAACAAGCGAACAATTTTTCAAAAAACTCATTTTTTGCAGTCCTCATCAACCCGACCAAGCGGCCACCGATGGCGGTCAGCGGCAGCTGCAGCAGCGTGGACGACGGTGACGTCCGGCTAATCGTGCCGGAAGAGTTCATTGCCGCCAGCGGGCGGCAGGAGGACGTGGTCAGCGTGCTTTCCGGCGAGGACGACAACGTGAACGTGATCCAGTACTCGATACAGTTTATCACGCCGTCGGAGCAGGGCGATGACGGTGGTGGGGAAGGGATGCTGAGTTAGTGGAGGGGTCAACTGTGTTTGTATAATAAAGAGTTAGTATAATTGGATTTTATAAGGTGTTCATTAGGATTTCTTTTTGCTCTTGAATTATTTATTGGTAATTTTTGTTTATATTTTTTTTTGTATATATGTATATTTGGTAATTGATTTTCGATCATTTAAACGTTCAAATCAGTTTGAAGAACCTCTAATCGAGGCCGAATTTTTGTTAACTTGAGCCGCCAGAGCATTTCGTTGCGTTTTCAGAGCTTGCTCTTTAACTTTAAGATCGTTGAGCAATTGCTTAAGTTTGTCTGAATCAACGCTTCCTGCGATGGCCAAATTTTGTTTGTTTTCTTTTTCACCTTTGCGTGCATGCACTTCTTGTTGGCGACGTTTAATCAAATCATTGCTGTTTCCTTTCCTAGCTTCTAGAAATGTTACGATTCTCCGCAGAACCACCCTAGCATCGACAAGCCCTTCCTTTTCGATGCCGTAGGTGGCCCTCCATCGGTCAACTTCTTTGGCGAGCAGTGCAATTTGATCGTTTTTCGCGAGTGTTTCCCTTTGGCTAGCGGCGATCTGATTATCGAGTTGGGTTAAATCATCTTGAACTTGAGACATTTCGTGTAGAAGAGGCTCTTTGGATGCTTCCAAGCTCGAAATAGTCGCTTGTCTGTTGTTCATTTCGTTCATGGCGAGTTGCTGCTGAATTTGAGGTCGACAGTGCTCGTCGATTGATTTTTTATTTTGCAGCTCATGAATCGTAGCTTCTCTGATCAAATCTTTAATTTTATGCAAATTTTGCGAATCTTGTGCACCACTACTTTGGCAGCAAATACCACGACTTTGAGAGCCTGTCCCGCATTGTTCTTGCTGGCTATCCATTACATTTAATACAATTCCATCCAACGCAGCACAATCCCATTGATTGTATGATAAAGTTAGAGATTTCAAGTTGGGCTTGTTGAGAAAATCAAACCTTTCCAATTTGTTGTTATGTAAGTAAAGTTCGTCTAATTTCCTAAGAATATTGGTGTTGGAAACGATGCTTAGCATGTTGGATGATAAATCAAGAGATGTTATCGGTGATGGATAGTAAAACTCAGTGGGAAGATCAATTTGAAGTAAGTGATTGTTTCTCAAGTTAACATGAGTTAAATAGGGCATCGATTGCAGTAAACCAAAGTTGAAACTTTCCAACAAATTGTAAGATAAATCCAACATATTCAACCTTCCACAAACGCTAAGATCAGGTTGTTGACGCAACTTGTTTTGTGCAAGACTTAGTTCCCGTATGAAACAATGCTGTTGGTGTGTTATCACGTGATCGATTGAGTTATTTTTGGCAAATACTTTAAACACGTGGATTGGAATAACCAACTCTCTTAATTGATTCGAACTAACATCAACTGAAATTAGTTTGGTTTTGGTATGAAGCTGCCGCATGTTAAAAAATGTTAGTTGGTTGAAGGACAAGTCGAGTTGTCGCAACTCGGAATTGTCAGAAAAGTGATTATCATCGATTTGAGTGAGTGAGTTGTGGGAAGCGTTGACAATTTCTAGTTTGGGACTGTTGCTCAAACCGGGCAAGCTGGGGATCGCGTTTGAACTTATGAACAAGGCTCTAAGATTTTGCATATAACCTAAGGCATAATATTCAAAATAGTTGATTCTGTTCCGGTCCAGAGCTAGTACGGTAACGCTAGGTGCTCCGTAGAATGATTCTCGCGCAATTTGCTCGATAAAATTATCCGCTAAATACAGCCTTTCTAGTTTGTTTGAAAATTCAAATGCCGCTGATTGCAGGGAACGAATTTGGAGAGATGTTGCGTCCAAAGTGTCCATGTTCGGGAAAGCGTCCATTAAGCTTTTCGGGAGATATTCCATGCGCGAGTTAACGAACGTTACACTTTTCTTGTATTGTGTGTTCTGTGGGTTGCCGAAAATGGGAGCCACAGAGTTGTAATCTAGAACAACGCCCCGAAAGGTGCAGTCATAATTACGGGTTTGTGAAAAGCAGTAAAATGGCCTAAAATAGAATAAAATATTAGAATTAGTCAAACGGTTTAACAGGGTCATTTATTGATGCATTTTGGTTAAACATCGTGTTCTCTTTCAAAAAGTCCAAACATATTTGGTATTTTTTTTTTCAATAAATCTGGAGGAAATCCGATATTATTTTCGCGAAAACTTAAATGGAGCCTTGCCCCGCACAAACTTGCATTGCGCTTTTCTCAGCTTACTGTTATATTATATTTGACAGATTTTTGTTGTAAAGTTTTACATAAACAAGTGCTTTTTGTTAACATTATTTACTGTATCATTTAACTGGTGTAACCAAATCAGTCGAAACTTGGTGCGTCGATTGATAGCAACGAACCAATTGCGTCAAAATTTTTAACTTCATTCTTCATAGTTTTTAAAATATTTACTTTGATAGGTTTTTCAAATGCCCGTCAAATTAATATCTAAACATTTTTGAGAATTTTGAGTATGCAAGCATTAAGGGATAGCTTATTATCGAACATATATGCAAAAATATGACTGTTACATTGGATGTATCAAAATTAGTGGCATAATCAAATTTCTATCAATGTCACCCCGGGCTATCAAAGTCACCCCAAGACGTGTTTTGCTCGTGTTGTCATCTCGCGTGCTTGGAAGTTTTTGACAGATGGAGGTAGAGGAATCCTCCGAGGAGGAAGATTTTCGTCCCGTCCGCGGGAATCGGAAGCGCAAGAAGTCCAGCGAGGTCACTGGAATCGGCATCGAAGGAGAAAAAGTTGAGAAGACCCTGCTCAACAACAACAAGTTCAGCCCGCTAGCGGATAACAAAAACAACAACAATGCCAGCCCAGCAATAGGAGGGGTCGCCCCGGCGGTTCCACCACACGGCCAGTCGGCAGGTAAACAAAAGCAACCACCTTTGGTGGTGAAGAACACCACGGATTTTTACAAGCTCGTGGCGATAGTGGAAAGTTGTAAATTAGGTTTCAAACCGATTTACAAACTAACCCGATTTGGAACCAAGATGACCTGCTTCTCTGTCAAAGATTTTGACAAGTTGCAAAAGCTACTCAAGAAGAAGAAAGTGGAATTCTACACCCACGATCGGCGGAGCGAACGAAATCATCGGGTGGTTCTTCGTGGTTTTCCTGATGAACTGAAACCGGACGAGGTCAAGTACCTTCTGAAGAGGGATCTCAAGCTGGACGCGCTGGAGGTGCATATCATCAAGCGGAAGGAAAAGTCCACCGTGGACGAAACTCCGTACATTGTGGTCTTCCCCAAGGGATACACCAATCTGAAGAAGCTCTCTGCAATGAAAGTTGTGGCAAGCACTATCATCCGGTGGGAGGCCTACCGGAACAAGCGGCCGAACGTGACCCAGTGCAGGAACTGCTTGCAGCTGGGTCATGGAACCAGGAACTGTCACCTCAAGGGGAGGTGCAACAACTGTGGGGGTCCCCACAAGACGGACGAGTGCGAAGTCCAGGAAGCCCAGCCAAAGCGGTGTGCCAACTGCTCTGGAGCCCACGAAGCCACGGACCGCAGCTGCCCTAAGCGTGCGGACTTCATCCGGAGGCGCCAGCAGGCGTCGAAACCGAAACCACCGACAAGGAAGGCGGAGAAGCAGAGTCCAGCAGTTCCGGCGTTTACGCCGGCGGAGTTCCCTCCGCTGCCGGGCGCAGTTCCGGACGGAAAATCCAAGGATCGCCCTCGTCCCGCAGGAAGCAGCCAAGGTGGCCCCCGAGACGGTGGAGCCACGAAGAAGGAAGCCGGGGAGGGTCTCTACAGTTCGGCTGAGCTGTGGGGGATTTTCTCCGAGTACATCGGCAGGTTCAAGACCTGCAAGACCCGCTTGGACCAAGTAACCCTCGTCAGTTACATGATCTCGAAGTATGGAATTTAAGGTGTTTTTTTTTTGTTATTATATATTGTTTTACTGATCCTCGGGCCCAACCTGGTCACAGCACCTAAAAGGACCTAATAAAAATAAGTTAAGAAAAAAAAAATATCAAAGTCACCCCAGTTTACGGTACCTTTTCAAGGCAGAGGTGCATCGACACAGCAAGCATACTGCTCTTGTTCTTCTAAGATCTAAAAATGCCGTGTTTTAATTAAGGGGTTACATTAAGCCGTCCCAAAAAACATGAAAAATGTTCAAAACTTCGGTGCTCACCCCTAGAATGATAGATAAGGATGTCAGGAACAATGTTTCCATACTAAAGTCATTCAAATTTGGTCGCCTTGGGCTTCAAGTCATAGTTTAATGTCCCCTGAATAAAATCCTGTATAGACATTAGGGTGTTCAATCCAAACAAAAAAGTTCTCAGAATCAGGCAAACAGAGGTTCCCCTAGTAGAGGATACCCATATGGACTCTCATGCCAAATATCAGCCCATTTGGTTGAGAATTGGCCTGTCCCCAGCAATTCAAAGTTTACATGTAAATTACTATGGGATTTTTATGCTTTTTGTTCAATCGTTCCTACAAGTCTGGGGACAACATGGATTCACTCGGAATTAGGGTTGCCCATTCTGTCCCCAAGGGGCGCATTGGATCGATGTCCGGTGTCTCCAGAATCAACGATTCACCCTTCAAATGTACGCATTGTCCTTAGTATGCTATGACGGCTAGCTGAAAATTACGACGCCTCATGTCAGAGCGGGCGGGATCCGGCCCGTGAAGCCATTTCATCCGGCCCGCGACGGCTTTTCAAAATAGTTCTATGACCGGCCCTTAAGGCTGTTCATGAAATATTTAATAAATAAATTAAGTGGTCAAAGACAAACTTGTAGGAAATTGGACGGGCCTTCTAAAAAAAAAAAAATTAATTTTTATCAGTAATTTGACGATTTTTTTTTCAAACATATATTAAAACTCTGATTCTTGACACCATTGTGTGCTGTTCTAAAAAATAAGTTTAAAACGATGAAATTTTTTTATAATATATTTTTCCTGTTTTACAATGGAACATGGTTTTGAAGTTATTGCAAATAAAATACATAAAATTCAAAAAAAAGATGAAATTATAGGGTATAGTATGCATTGCAATTGTACCAAAAACAACTGTTGTCATAGAAATGAATAATTTTGAAATGATGACCTGTTATTTTGATTTTTAGGCCCGCTTGACACCCTGATACAATTTTACACATAAAGATACAGTGAACTCTCTCGTTGTCGATATTGAAGCGACCGTCGAGAGAGGGAGTTATCAAATTAGAGAACAAAAATTCAAAGCATGCTTCTAGAAGGGACTGAAAAATTTATTGACAGCTGGAGCAATATTGATATCGAGAATATCGACAGCCAGAGAGTCGACTGTATTATGGTAAGTGCGAGGCAATTGAATTGAGTTTGAATTTTTTGAATAAGATTTTACGGTAAATAACCGTGTTAGCCCAGTCCGAGACCTAGAAATAGGTGAATCGTCGCTTGTGTGCTATCTTGTGACACGTCTGCTATAAAACGATAAAACGTGTCACAAGATTGCGGACAAGTGACGAAATGTTGAAAAATATTTCCAATCTTACCGAGGTTGCGATTGTTGTGCGTGATTTGGTGCCCAGCTTTGTTGACCATTGTGCCCTGGATTATTATAACCATTTACGAAATCGTATTGTGCCAGTGTTATATTTCGAGTTACGAGCACCCAGAGGCTAAACATTTTAACTTTTATTAGCTACGCACAAAGTGTCGGTGGTATCAGGCTTACCATAATATCAATTGTAGTTTTCTAAACTCTCCTGTGATTCTCAATAATGAACCCATTGCACAGCTTATTTTCTAAAGAACAGATCCCGCGAACTTCTCCCTGACCAATGAAGCTAAATGCTGTTTTAAAAAACTCTTGATAAGAAGATTCAAACCAATCAGCACGGGACTATGGTTGTTGGGCCTGTTTTGGTATGCTTGCATTGGAATTTTTAAACAAAATGGAATAAGTAAAGTGAAGCATCATAAATAGGGTAAATCACCCTAAACGATGGCATCAACATAAACTGGTTCGGTGGGATTCCCTCGCCGTAATCGTCGTTCGTGTTACGAATCGTTTGGTGTTGCATACGGCATCATTAAAAAGCTTTGGTTAAAATGAATGAAACCATATAACCATAGAAAAAAAAAGGATAATTGTGCCTGTCCGGACTGCGCTCAAATAGTTACATCAATTCGAAACGTTATGAATAAATAATCCTTTCTTTATATTTTTAAAGGTGTCGAATCGTCATGCAGTTAAGGTTGGGACATTTTTAAATTTGGAAATAGGATTGCTCATTACACTATTATAATTCTTTTCTTATCAAAACCAATGAAAGTAATTTTTAAAATTGAGCTGAAAAATTGATACCTATCACAATTAATAACCATGATATTTTTTTTTCATTTATATATGGAATACATGAAATGGTCCTATTTTTTAGCCATGAATATTTTTTTAATTATTTTTCAAATTTCTTTTCTTCCATATTTTTTTTGGAACATGTTATTTTAAGGAAAATTTAATGTTCTTTTCGAATCTACATTGACCTAGAAGGGTATTTTTCTCATTTAGAACATTTTTTTTTCATTTTAAAATTTCGTGTTTTTTCTAACATTGCAGGGTTATTTTTTAGAGTGTAACAATGTTCAAGAAAGTTGTAGAGCAGACAATTACAAAAATTTTGATGTATCAACTTTTCCCGATTTCGTGTGAGTTGGTAGAGAATTATCCACATTGAACTTTAAACTTTTAAAAGAAGAGTTCTTGTTTATAGGAATAGTGAAACAAACAAAACTTTTATTGAAATAAGAAGTTACTGAAAAGTATTGAAATGTGTTTCAATGAAAAAGAAAATCATCAAATTATTCAAAGAACTCATCATTAGGGCTAGTGATTTTTCACGGCACTTTAAAAACTACTCAAAACAAACGTAAAAATGTATTCTTTTAGCAAAATTATAAAGTGTGTATGTTAACAACGTTAACATTTGCTTATAGGACCTAATAAAAAAAAGTCAAGAATTTATGATTCAGCTGTTTTAATTTTATTGAGATTTTATAGAATTAATTTGCTCAAATACCTCAAAAAAAAGTACGTCCCGAACCTCATCATACTTAGAAACATTAAAATAAGTGCAAGAAAGGGTTTTTTTGCTTTCCTTAATTTCAACAATGGAAAAATCGCAGTATTTTAATAAGGTTCAAGCAAAACTGCATTAAAGGCAGTTTTTTACATTTATTGATAAATTCAAGAAAAAATGTAATACATTGCAAAATGGTTAACAAATAAATCTGGAGTTTTTTTTAAAAGGTCCAACAAACCAAATTTTCAGTTTTTGCTTTTTGGGTGTTTTTTAATACCTCTGACTCAAGGCGGTTTCAAAAACTGGAAATTTGGTTAATTGGACATTTTCAAAAAAAAAAAAAAACTCCAGATATTTTACGAATCAATTTGATTAAAACACACAATTTATATTAAAATATTAAACTGCAATTTGTTCATCGTTGTTTAATATAGTTGATAAATAAAAAAAAATTACAAAAAATAAATAAAAAGGCATTTTTTTGCGTTTTCTTTCAGAGGAGTGCTGATTAATGTTCATTTAAAATTTGTTTGGAATTTGGTAGAATAAAGCAACTATTTGCATTTTTTGAATATTCTAATGAACAATATTTTCAAAGAATAGTGTTTGTTGGAACCCTAACGTCTCTAGTGTTCCACGGTCTAATTCTAAGTAAACAAAGAACCCCTCGCCAAAGCAGTGTGGTGAATAACTCATTGTCACCACACACAAAACAAACACAACGTAGGGAAGTATTGTTATTTGTTACGAATTCAATCTGTGATAATTAACCTGTAAGCAAAAGTGAAAATAAACGATCTCTTCTAATCCAACCTCCGAGAAGGCAAGTTGCCTCTCTCGGAGCACCTGAAACCCTTGAGTTTTACTTACCTGGAAGTCTGGTCCGCCGCTACTTACCGTCCGCTGGAGTTGTCCGCTGCTGCATCGATGGGATCCTGGAACCTGAAAAGAAACGGTGGGTCGTCCGCAGTTTTCTGAGTCGCCCCCCTGGCCGAACAGTGTTAGATATGGTATGAAAAACTTTTTTTATTTGCAAACTGCTTTTAAAATACTTGTAAGAAATCTTGTAAAATGCTTGAATTTAAAAAAATAAGCTTAAATGCACTGAGTAACCATTTATCAATTGAATATGTGAAATTTCGCGGCATTCACGGAATTTTCCAAATTTCACGGATTACGCGGCTTCCGTGGAATCGCGAGGAAATCACTAGCCCTACTCATCATGTTTGTTAGAGGTGGGCAAACAAAGAGCGAGCCGCTCAAAGATCCGGTTCACTAAAAAGAGCGAACGAACCAAGGCTCACAAAAAAGAACCGCGGTTCTTTTTTAAACTCCGGTTTTTTGAAAGAACCATTCCAAGATAGAATGATTTTTAGACTCGTTATAAATATAATTTACGAATTTCGAACAAATTGCATCACAAAATTTGTAAAAAGAGCGAAAGAGCCGTTCAAAAGAGCGGCTCTTTTTAATGAGCGAACGAAAATGAGCGGCTCCTAAAAAAAGAGCGGTTTTGCTCACCTCTAAATTGTTTGTCGAAAGGAAAAACTCAAAAAACCTCTCAATGTTTCAAAAACAAATTTTGAGTATGAATACAAAAAGACGAGTTGTTCCTTTTAATTCCGCTATATATTTTTAATATCTTGACAGATACGTATTTCGTCTATTACTTGCAGACTTCATCAGTGTTCTGTTCTCGACTGAACAGAACAGAACAACTCGTATCTTTGTATTCATAGTAATGCATGCTGGTAAAACGCTCAATCAAACCACAAATTTTGAGTATTATTCAAGTATCATACAATTAATTAATAAAATTATAAATGAAATATGAATATATATTTTTTAGAAAGAATAAACAAAAATAACTACAATATGTTGAGATTCTCTCATAAATCCTTTTAGATAACAGCATATATTTGAATGAATATGGAAACTTACAAAAATATTTCAGAAGCAAGAATAAATTATTGTAATATAATATTAAAATATCCCCGAACCAAACATATCTCATAATATTCTAGTCTTTTCGATAATTGTCCGAGTTCGACCTTTTATCCTTTCGGATTCGGATAATCGAGTTAGGACTGTAAAAAAGCATTTTGAATGTTGAGGAAATTTAAATTAAAAGTTTAAACATATTTGTATCAAAATCGCAATGAGAGATAAAAAGCTATCAAACATTTTAACAAATATAAAAAAAATATTGCTTTTGGAAATTAAAAAAAAATTCTTTCAACTTAACACATTACAATCAATTATTTATTATTTTTTGATTAATTTTTGTGCCCAATTTTGGAGAAACATTTGAAAGGGCGGTACGACATTGCTCTTACGGCCTGTCTTCCGATTTGAACGCGTATGATGATAACTAAATAGACGTAAGAGCAATGTCGTACTTTCCACAATTAGTTCGAAAAATCGAGGGGTAAATTTTTTTTTTAATAGAGCATGAGCATGAGAGATCACCCATGGTTGCCCCTCCGTTGCTGAACAGAACCGTAATATCCTTTCAGCACTACTGATTATAGGCTTCGACGATCTAGTGGTGTTTCCCTTATCAACAGCATGTATGAATGCGCTGAAAAGAAAAAACACCATGATTGCTAAAGCTAGATCAGTTGCGAATAGGTAACAGTCATTGGCCACCAACGGCGCCCGCCATGTCAGTTTGTAGACCTCGATTTTAAGGGACGGGAATGTTAGTTAGCGCAGGTTGCTACTAGGGCAGCTGATTTACTCTGTGCTTACACCCCACGAGCGCCAGGAACCTGAAAACTTGTTAGTAGGATAGGGTGTTTGGTCAGGATTCATCATAGAAGATGATGATGCGACCCAAAATCATAGTGTTTGTTTAACGGTATTTTGTATTATTCTCAAGGCAAGCAATCGGATGCTGCGGATGAGACATTTCCCGTTTATCTGTTGTTAAATTTTAAATGAAATGGTTTAGTCTTAGACAGCCGGCTGTGGAAAGATAGAACCAAAATCATTTGAAATTAATGAATGAAGGATTGAACAGTGCAATTTTTAACTTGAGATGATTTTACGAGTTTTAAATGATTGATGTTTAGTGAGGTACTGGTTAACGTTGCGAACGACAAGTTACAATGTTTATCGAACTGAAATGGTATGATAGGGTTTTGTTGTTGTTGCACACCGACAACGGACGCAAAAAATTTTGCGACCCAACGAAAAGGCATCGCAAATCGAACTGGCTAGCTGTCATCGGAACAGTCAAAGCCAGCCGCACCTTCACACGCACGCGAAAGGAAGAACGAAAAACACACTGCGACGGACGCGAAAAATTTTGCGACCCGACGAAAAGGCATCGCAAATCGAACTCACTTGAAGATTCTGAAAAATAACAAGATTGAAAATGAGGATTGAATTTTTCAATCTTGTTATTTTTATTTTACCATCTATTACTGGGCAACCAAGGGCACATTTTGGTCCCTGTTATTTGCCCAAGTAATACAAAAATTTGGTATTCTCGTGTTATTTACCCCTGCCCGGGAACATTGAATCCATGCAAAATTTTGAAATTTGAAGTGGTGCACCAGTGCTCTACGAGGAAGATAAGGAACTTTTGTACCTGTACCGGCACAAACCAAATCTTTACAAAAACAAAATTTCATACCAAATATTCATGCATAACCCGAACAGACGGTAATACCTGAATTCATGCCATATCAATAACAAATACTGTTAAAATAACAGAATGTGTTATGGAATCTTCTTGAAAAATCCATTTTGCATAATGCATAGCATAGCATAGCATTGGTGTCTACCCGTAGCTGCTACTTCGTTATTGACCAGGACCCCCAAACATTGCTCCGTGGACCACAGATGAAAAGTAGGAACCAATCATCACCCCTTCGCAATTTTCAAAGGTCCCTATCGTGCTGATCAATACCGACGCCGGCCACGACCAGTGGTAAGACACGGGAAAGTGGATGGGAATGTTAGCCGATACTTGAGTGATGGGACCGCCAAATCGACTGCGTCTCCGACAAAGTATCACATGAGTTTTGAGGGGTTAGTAAGATGGGTATGAGGTCAGGATTCACTGTGGTAGGTGATGCGACCATGAGCAATTTGTTTATCGGTTGAAATTTTAAAAATCTTAGGCAGCCGGCTGCGGAAAGATACCTATCTAGGGATTTAAATATAGTATTAATTCGACCGCGATTCTCCGGAAATTCTCCGTCGGCGTGCCTTCCGATCAACGGTGATGTAGGAAGGGCTTCATTCATTAAAATTATTTTATATCATAAGCCTTAAAACATATCCGTCGACGTGCCTTCCGATCCTCGATGATATGGAAAGGACTTAATCCAGCAATACGACTTGCTTGTCTCAAAAAACAAAAATCGGATCGTTTCTATCGAAAACTATATAAAGAGAACAAAAATAAAATTCATCGGCCAACGAACGCGCGAACAAAAAATAAATGAAAAAAGAAGAAGAAGAAATCCAATCACCCCATGTACACAAATAGCGACACAAAAGAGACGGAAAAAAACGAAAAAAAAAAACAGGACTGCGCGTCCACACAGGCACCGCACTACTGATGCCATTATTTAATTATAATGACCAATCACCACATGCACTCGAACAGCGACACAAAAGAAACGGAAAATAACACGAAAAAACCGAGGGGTAAATTTTTTTTTAATAGAGACTTTAAACTCAAAACAATCAGGAATGCATTTTTCAGTATTGTTTAACATATCTATATATATATAAAATTTTGACGGTTTTGTTTGAACGCGAATCAGTTCAATACGGAGCGTCGGATCGAGGTGTTTGTTGTTTTGGGTTCGTAAAAGCCCAAGGAAGGTTCTTACGCTAACCACTTGACACTCTGGAGCCGATTCCGGAGCATCGGCAATTTGTATGGAGAAAGTTACGTATAATCATATTTTGATCACAGGAGGCTGAATAAGCCAAAAATCAAAAAACGTCAACAAACGAAAAATGACAAGACGAAGTTTGTCGGGGTAAGCTAGTTTAGCTCGTTGGCAAATATTTTGATTTTTTTTAAATTAAATTTCCATGGTACGTCGGTACATAGATACTTTGGAGACTTATGATTGCAAAACAAATGAACAAGCGCATAATGCATTTAAAACACTTTTTTTCACTAAAATGTTGAAACCGTGGCTTGACAATTATTTGTTTTTACTTTTTTTTTAATTCAATTCAATTTAAAGAGAAGAGTGTAGTCAGTATTGAAGATGTTTCTATATAAACCAATAAAAAAACAAACTTACTCGTTCAGTCAATTGGAATTGGTCATCACACGGAGAAAAAAGAGTTCCCAAAATCGTGAACAAGCGTTCATGAAATTCAGAACCACGAACAAAGTGTTCAAATTCTAGGTACGATTCTGAAAAACGTACCATGAAATTTGAACACTTTGTTCGTGGTTCCCAATTTCACGAACGCTTGTTCACGATTTTGAGAACACTTTTTTCTCCGTGCACCAAATTAAATACACAAAGGAATTTTACAAAAAAAAAAAAAACATCAGTATTTATTAGTTTTTGCAAGATTCTCTTTCCTCGCTAACCATGTACACTTGGGGAGTTTCTGTTCAATGTTTTCTCCAAAAGTTGTTTCTCCTTCTTTAGCTTAGATTCGTCTGCTTTTATATTTTTCAGCACTGCTTCGAGTCCTTCATTTTCACTCTGTGAGGTGAACTTCTCCGAATTCTTACTTTCCATGCGAGCATTAGTGGCTTCAACTTCTTTTGTCCGACGTGCTAACAGATTTTCGCTGTTACTTTTTCTATCCTGGGTGTACTTTACTACTTTCTCGAGCGTCTTGGAAGGACTGATGAGGCCTTCTTTGGGTATTCCGTAATTTCCACTATATTTTTCAACTAACTGTTTAATGTTTTGATTCGCTGTCTGAAGTTTATGTTGCCTTGTTGTGTTACTTATGATTTCCTGTTCGATATGTGTAATTTGACTTTTCACGCCCTCCAGTTCATTGAGAATTTCTCTTGTAGAACTGTCCAGTTCAGCAATTTTGTTATGCATCGTTTGGACGTTAGGTTTATTTACTCCAATCTTTGGTTTTGTTGGTTTACATTTTTCTTGATCTTTTTTGTTTACATTTTCATGAACATAAATTTCTTGAATCATCTCTTTTAGGCGATCATTAAAAGCACGCTTGTAGTCCTTGCAGCAAATCCCATTTTGTGATCTAGCTTGAGAATTGACGCAGATTTCATTTTTATCGAAAATTATTTCTCTCTTTTCTTGCATAATTTGCGTAATTTTCTCACAACTCCACTCATTGTTGCTTAGTTGTACGTAATTGAGACTCTTCATCATTTCACCAAATTTAAATTCAATAAAATTGTTGTTATTCAACTTGAGGGTTTTCATTTGATCAAATTTGTTAGTGGGCCCAAAGCTAAGCTGATTATATGATAAATCTAAAATTTGTAGAGGATGTGCCACCTTTGCTGGAAAATTTATTTCAAATAATTGATTGTGTGCAACATTTAAATTGCTTAATTCAGGCATAGATTCAATCAAATCAATGCTTTGGAGTTTGTTATGTGACAAATTTAAAATTTTCATGCTTCTACAGTTGCGCAATGCTGATATGTCTGTAATTTGGTTGTTTGATAAGTATAAATTTTGAAGTGAACAGATATTGGCATTGATGTTACTAATAGAATTATTTCGAGCATCCAATTTTTGAACTTGTCCTGGAATGTAAAGGCTTTCAAGATTGTTAAAGCTTACAGATATGAAAGACAGATTTGGCTTATCATTGAGTTGGTTCAAATTAAAGTGTCTAAGTAGGTTGAAAGATGCATCTAAACTATTCAGTTTGGGATTGCCCCTAAACTGGTTGTCAGATATTTCTTGAAGATCATTATTTGACAAATTTAGCTCTTCAAGATTATCAATGTTTTGGAAGCCTGGCAGCTCTGAAATGTGGTTATGATTCATCAAGAGCCGTTCAAGTTCTCTGTTTTTTGCAAAAGCATCTTTATTAAAATGAGTAATTCTGTTATGAGACAGATCCAGGTGAACTAACAAGGGTACTCCTTTAAAGGTTTCTATGTTTGAGATTAAATTTCTTTTAAGGTATAACGTTTTTAACTTTTTGGCATGTTTAAAAGCCTGATATTCAATTTCTTCTATCTGAAGGTCTTCAGCATTCAACAATTCCATCTCCGGAAATGCTTCAAATAATCGTTTTGGCAAAAACTGCAATCTGGAGTTAGTGAAAGTGACTTTCTTTTGAAGATTGTTTTTCCAATCGAGACCAAAAATATTGGGTTCGTTGTGGTTTAGCTGGACGTTTTGCAGTATGCAATCGTAGTTGAGATTTGATTTGGTACAGATGTAGGATGGCTTCTTGGTTGTGGTTCGTCTGAAAGAAATCATAAAAATAAAGAAAAGGTATATTCTTTATTCTGCTATAAAGTTTTTGTTTTTTAATGTTCTTTTAAACGGATAAATATATCAAATTATTTCTTATTAGTAACATTTTCTCACCCAACTGCTGGTATAACGGCTTTAGATTCCCTGTTTGAATGAACATGCTCATCGTAGGCAGTCCTAATGAAATAAAAACATATAATCATATAATTAATCAATTGTTTCATTTCTCAATGATTTATTGAGTCTAACTTGCATAATTAAATTTTGATGTTAGTGAGCTGCATTGTAATATTTAGATTGATCCAAGTATAGTAAAAGCTTTTTTAAATCCGATAGCATAATGGTTTCTATTTCGCTGAATTTTTGGAAAAAAGAAAACTAAATTCAAACATGTATAAAACAATTTATTCGTATTGAGCAAATTGCTTTTAAATGATTGAATTATGTTTTTGTTTCCAGAGAAATCTGTGTGATCGAGAGCAAAATCATATCGCTTTATCAAAGTGGTTTTACCATTGCTTAGTTTTACCACAGACGAACGGACATGACACCAGGAACAAATTTTCTTCAAATTTCCGAAGCATACTATCACTTGCACCATCTACATTCAAGTTGTCGAAGTAGCATCGCGCGATTACGCATGACTTTTCAAAATGTCGTATGCAATAATTAATTAAAACAATCAGCATTAGTATGGTGCCAGAAACAGTTTTTTTTTGCATTAAGTTTGTCTTTATGAGTCTCTGTAATTTATCATGGATACTAAAATTGCCGAAAAATTGATAGAAATGGTTTTTTTTAATATAAATTCATACGACCATTTCAAAAAATGCCGTTGAGTTTGTGTCATCAGCTGGCTTTGTTTACGTTGCGCGAAGATCTTGACATAAGCGATCTCGCTTGCTCAGGTTTTCGCCAAGAAGAAGTAAAAGAAACCCTGCTTCACTTTTTGAAACCCCGTGTCATGTCCGTTCGTTTTTGGTTTTACAGCATTTGTTTGTTGAATGAGCTCAATATCTTCAGCTGTGTTCTATCTTGTGACATAGAGCATTTTGGTCGAAAACGAGTTAATGATGACGTAGTACAATTTTAGTTTCGAAACACTCTTGTGACACGTGCTTTTCAGATTTACTACTAATACTACTAATTTATTGTATCTTTTAACTGGTGTAACCAAATTAGTTGAAACTTGGAGCGTTTGTTAAGCGATAGTATACGAACCGATTGCTTCAAAAATGTTGGCTCTATCATTCATAGTATTGAAAATATTTATCATCAAACTTTTAAAATCGATTTTCTCGAAAAGTACTAAATGGTCGTTGTCACAAGGTATCACACAGCTAACGATATGTCAAATTAACTTTATAAAATAGTGTGAGGCTTTTGACGACTTCTAGGGAAGCGCCCATAAACAAGTTCCTATTGTTACTATGCATTGGGGTCCATACAAGGGCTTCGATCCAACAGTTCATAAAAAAATTGTAATTTTTTTATCTTCAAAAAGCATTGATATTAGAACTCTTTTTTTCAATCTTTGGTTTTGTAAATTTACTTCTTCAATGCGATTATGTCAATGTTTTGAAAAGGGAAATATTTTTTTGTCGTCAACTTCGGCCCTGGATGATGAATATAGAGAATGCGTGACGTGATTTTAGAATGATCCCACTTTGTTTACATCTACAAAGTAGGAGTCTGTTCAAGCACAAGCATGACTTTTTTCTTACTTGTAAATGAGTTTTTTTTTATTATCAGTAGTGTGTGTTTCATTTTGTATAGTTTTTGTCATTTTTGATTGGAAAATTGTGTGTGTTTTAAAGTTTGAAGAGGTTTTTCTTTTTACGGGTGACGAAAAACTGCTGCGAGAGTGTCATTTTGCGATGCCGTGGATAAATTCTCAAGCTGATTTTGAAATCCTGAAGCTTTTCCTGGTTTAGCGAAAAAACATCGCTAATTTTAGCGAAGCTGATTCAACAAACAGAGAAGATTTTCAATAAAACAGTTCTGGATGGATACAACCGCATCGACCATTAACAACTTCCATTCATAATTATAAAAAATGACGATCTCGCCTTCAACTTTCTTAAGATTACTTGACTGCAACTCCAGGTCCTCAAAAGCCACACATTTTTTATTCTTGAAAAAAAAGATTGATAACAATACTCTCTACGTTTAGCTTCGGCCGTGTTTCAAAATATTTGGGGAATTCTGTGTTGTTAGACGGATTAAATATGCGGTCCTATTTCCACCCGATTAACTGATTGTCACTATCTGATCAATTTAAACATGCAAACATGCAGAATAACTATTCTAAACTCACTCTTTCTGGGGCTTTGCAGTAGCTGTATCAGTATCAGTTGAATTGTTTTCTGGGTTCATGGAATCATTTTCAAAGTCTTTATCTGCATTTTGTTCATCAACGCTAGAATGAATATCAACAGTCGGTTTAAACTTTGAAAGGTTTGTTTTGAAAAGATGAAATAATGAAAAACTTAGTTGATAAATACATTTTTACACCAATCTTTATGAAAATCAAATCTATGTGTTAATAATGTAGGCATTCGGTGCCCTCTCCCCGTGCCATACCTTCACACTTAGGAGACCCGGGAGGCGGAGTCTTGTCGCAAAAAGAACGATACACGCCTGTGGATCCGTTGACGAAACCGCAAGGTTTAAGAGGGCCACGTCGATTCCGTTTTATGAAAATCAATAATAATAGGTAAGTTTAAAACAAATGTTTACACTTCGTCTTTGGCCCATTTGCATTGTTTTACTTGAACTGTCAGATTTGCTGCTTTGCCACACGTGGCAACTGTGTCAAAGTCGCATGCATGTTAGGGTGCCCAGCAAAAATGACCCCCTGCTCCACAAGCGGAAAACGGTTTTTGGGTTATTTTTAGCATCTGAGATTAACCCATTGATACCCGAGGCGAAAAAAATGTTTTTCATACAAAATGTCATTTTTTAATCGCTAATAACTTTTCAGGATTGAGTTTTACAGCATTGGTATGTTGTACAAAGTTGTAGAGCATTAAATTTCCAATGAGAATCTCACTTTTGGTAATATTTTGATGGAAGGAGCGCACCGTTCAGACTAGAAGAGAGTCTGTTTGTCTGTGTAAGGAAGAAGTTCGTCGTTCGGTCGGTCCTCGATAATTTGAATTTTAGGCGTGTTTTCAGTGGATTTATCAGTTTCCGTTGTGGGGAAACGATCAAAACTGACATAAAGAAGAGATATTCAATGAAATCTAGTGCAAATTGTAGACAATTTTAAACATTTTAATCAATTTAATGCAATTTTTTCTTCTTACTGTTTGTTTTGCTATAGACGTATCCAGTTTGAAATGGCCGCTAGGTGGCCAATGGTGTTAGAAATGACAGCTTCCATGTATGAATATGGGAGCTCAGGAAAACTCAATTTTTAAGCAATAAAATGATTATTTATGATAAAAGTATTGATTGATTAGGTGCACAAAATGTGTCTAGAATATTATTAAAGTAAAAACTGTTCAAAAAATTTGCAATTGAGATAAGTACACCATTCGATTCAGCAGGAATTTTGGGCACCAAAAATATATAGTTTTCATATGTTAAGTGTTTTATTTTAGAAGAAAATTAACAAAAAGTATGAAAATCGAGACATTTAGTATGGGAGCTGTCAAATCTCTCACCATCAAAAAGTAGCGTTGAGCTTTCGTTGGATTTGTCTATTGTGCTTCGTGTAGCTTTCCTTGGCATATTTCGTTGAAACGTCAGTTTTGCTGCGTGGGCAATTTTGAGCTCTCACGATCATGACACTCACCTTTCTCTCGGAAATATGAGTGCTTGTTTTGATTATGGTAGAGGAAAGTGGGGCAAGTGCTAAGGAAATACTCGTTATAACCCATCAAAAACGTTTAAAAAATCTGTCGGATTCTTTTATAATCATCTTATTCCTGGTCTTGACTGAGACTTTGATAGAACAAGTTTTTAAAAAATCCTGTTTTTATGTAAAAAAATGATTTTAAAAATTTTGATTTCCGTACGTTCTACTCAACTAGTGGGGCAAGACGAACAACCCGTTGGGGCAAGAGGAACAATGCATGAAACAACATGTTAATTTGCTAACAATTGAACTGTTATCACTTAGATACATCAGATTAGAATGTATTTGAAACGTATCTTGCATTTTTAGATTAAATAATAATATTTTACTAAAAATTTGATCGTTTTTACAAAAAAATATAACTTCGATAAAAAAAAGAAAATTTTCATAATAATATTTTGCATGGACATTTTTTTAACAATTGTTTTTCAGTTTTAAAGTACTTTTATGAATTTATTTCTCAATAATATATGTTGCTGCAGCAATTCGTTTTCCATATGGTACACTTGCCCCACCTGAACAAGATTTTTTAAAAGCTCTCAACAAAAATAACCAAAAGTTTAATCATTCTTCATAATATGTGCAAGTCATTGGTAGTGACACTACTGATCTAGGAAAAATAGCATTTTGATAAAATGAGCCTTAAAACGAACCCTAAGCCTTATTTTGTACTTTCCAAATATTATAAGAAAACAAAGGTATTGAAAAAAATTTCATTGAATCTTATGCACAGTGGCGTTTACGTCGTTTTGACGGTTATGGGGTAGTAGAATCAGCTAATTGCATTGCTAGCAACAATCCCTAATACTGGAAATAATCAAAATTGTAAAAATTACGGCAGGGTCGCTGGAAGCAGCGCGAGGGCTGACACCACCTAACACCCGGTACTGAGATAAGCTGTATCAGCATAATCAAGTCTGATACAAACTATACTTTCCCATAATTTCGCTGCCGGCCAGCGGGTATTGGATTGGACCACACACACACAAGGAGCGCACCGTTCAGACCAAACCGTAAGAAAATTGGGTTTCCCATATTTTTTTTCGATTTTTCCCGGATACAAATTTCATCTCCGTGTATCAATGGGTAAATGTTGACCGATTTTGCTCTTATTTGACCCAGAGTCCTAAAATAGTCCAAGAAACAATAGTCAACTTGTGGAGCGAGGTTTTGAGAAAAAGTCTCATAATCTGGGCACCCTAATGCACGTCTAATATTTACAACAGATTTTTCTAATGATTGTTTACACTATGTGTTTTCGTTTTTTTTTCAGAAATTATTTAAGGGCAAACATTGAAACGCCTTTTTCTCGGAATGTTAAACAAGTGCTTTCGACAAGATTGCACGAGCACGATTCAAATGTAAGCATATTTCTCATAGGTTTGACAGGTTAAGGATTCGGTCCCAATTCCAATAAGGTCCATCCAGTTCGCCGATTACCACTGTTCAATCAACTTGTTTTGAGTGAATTCTACTTGCTCTTCATTACTTGATTTTAGATTGAATTACATTCTGTTCTCCTAAACCGATTACTCTTTTGAAATCAAAACTCAGGCAATTCAACTTTTTTAAATCTAGGGAATCCCCTACCTTGGGGATTGAGTTGATTGCTGGTCCGAAACTTCAGCTTGATTTGCTCCTTCTTCAGATTCATTCTGGCTGTTTGAACCATCCTCAGCATTGGCCAACGTTGCCTGTACTAAGATCACACCAACACTAAAACACAGAACCAAACAATCACATAATTAGTTTGTTCTTCGTCTTATTCCACGATAGATCATAATACCACATAAGCAGCAACCACTTGTGACGCATCTTGTAATTTTGTTTTAAACTGTTTCACTGGACGAGACACATCCGAGGATGTGTTCAATCAAACCGCTCGGACCAGACTAAACGATCCTCTGCTTCAATCATGCTTCATGAGCCGGCAAAGCCGGTGCGATAAGGAGGCGACTTCATGGAAAATGGTGTTGAAACATATTTTAAACATTAGGTGGCAAATAACAATAACTTTGTATTTAATTTTAATTGAAACAAATATTTAAATTATTGTACTTTTTTGTTCGCATTCAAAAACACATTTTGTGAACCATTCGAACACTCAACTCGAGGGAATCCCCGGGAAAGATCGCGTGAACTCTGAACGCCGCGACTCTACGTTGAAGAGTGCAAAAAGAAGCCGCTGATCGTAACAGAACAACCAACGAAAGCGCTGCCTCTATCTCTCGAGCTGGGAATTCCCCTCTCGTCAGATTGTTGGTTCGAATTCGTGTTGTTACATTTTGTGTTGATTTTGGCATTAAATAGTTCCTTGTTTTAGCATGATTTCGATTTTTATTATAAAACTTATAATATAAGGGCTTTATTTATTTGAGTGTTGAAATATTTTTTGAAATTTAGTGTTTTAATTGAGCCACTAATAATATGTTATGTTAAAAAATGTAACGGCAATAACTTGTGACTACAATTAAACCTCTTTCACGTGATAAAGTGACATTCCACTTGTCTTACCTGCTCTCTTAGCACATTACTGACGGTCTACCGGAGGTGTATTGATGCTGCAAACCTGTATGGCGTCACGTTGCTTCGTGGACCAACCTCCTTAACCTTCGAATATCCGATCTCAGCTTGAGCATTTTTTGTTGCTGAAATATAAACTTAAAAGTTGTAATAGTTGATAAGAACAGTTTTCGTATCATATTTGTTTTTTTAAATTTAATTTGAAAATCATTATAGGGGAAATATACCCATTTTAAGCTCAATAAGCGGTCGTGTTTGAATGATGCTGGATAATCTGAAGTGTTCCTTGAAATTTTGTTAAACCAAGTACACCAACGAGTAGAGCATTTTCACTTTTATTATGCTTAGTGCGTCCATCCCGGGAATTCCCGGGACAAAAATCCCGGGATTTTTCCAAAACCGGGAATTGCCGAATTCCGGGATTTTTTTTTCATATTTTGTCCCGGGAATTCCCGAAATTCGAAGCAAATCAAATTTTGGTCTAGAAATTCAGATTTGGTTGTGGAAAAAGATCAACAATTGACTACTTAGTAATCCATACGAATTTTAAAGCATTAAAATTTGTATTCGGCATATACTAGCATTAATTTGGCTTTTTGGGGAAAATTGTTAAAATTTTAGTTTACAGAGCCGCTTAATGCTTTGCGGCTTAAGTATTTTCAATGGAAATTTTATTTATAAAAAAAGACTTAGTATTATATTCACGTAAAGTTATGACTTTAAACATAAAAAACTATTATATTAAAAAAATAACTTTTCGTCAAAAACCAGCTTCTGGAGCAAATCAGGACAAAAATAATGAATTAAGATAGCTGTTCTGATTGTTTTGATTAATTTCGGTTACAACAGGAAAAGAACAAAACAATTAGTACTCCGATTTCCAAATTTATAGCTCTAAAATCTCCTGTACCTTTTCAAATATGTTTTAAATATAAAACATAAAATTCAAAACTTATCCAAAGTGTTACATTGCCTGCCATAATTTAATTTCTTGAAGTTGTAGACAGTTTCAATGAAATTGTTTAAGCTTTTGTAGTCATGTTATATAAATAACAGAAATATAAAAAAAATGTGATTCATTTTTAAAATTCCAAAGCACATCAAAGAACTTTTTTTTAATGTGTCTCAAACTATCTAAAACTGCTGTTAACAGTTTTGAGCTTATTCTATGAAAAAGATAACAAATATAATGAAAACATAGATTTTAGGACTGCTACAAAAAATTCCAGGGATCCCGGGAAATTCAGAACTCGGGAAAATTGGACGCTCTAGTAATGCTGTTCCTTTTACAAGCATTAAAAAAAAATATTTCCCAAACGCATTCTAATCAGTCGAGTGCATTGGGCCATGCCCATTTTCCTATTTTAAGCTTAGTTCTTTTTTTCTTCCAGCGCTCTTTTGGATCTGCCAAAATTGATGAAATTTTAAGCAAACACTCACGCAAAGTAGCATTTATAGAGAAAATTTTCAGGCATCAATGGCTCACTCCAACAGGCGCCGTGGTGGTGTTGGTGGCCACCCTTTATTCTTTATTTGCCTTAGCTTCTCGCTCAGTTTTCTTCACCCTTCGATTGGAATGGGTAGGGGAAGGTGGGGCAAGACGACCATATGGGGCAAGAGGAACAATCGCTCGTACGACCGCAATTTTTACAATTTTGATTATTTCCAGTATAAGGGATTGTTGCTAGCAGTGCAATTAGCTGATTCTACTACCACATAACCGCCAAATTGACGTAAACGCCACGGGCCATAAGATTTGATGAAGTTTTTTTTCACAACCTTTGTTTCTTTATAATATTTGGAATGTACAAAATAAGGCTTTGGTTTCGTTTTAAGGCTCATTTTATCAAGCTGCTATTTTTCCCAGATCAATAGTGTCCTAACCAATGATTTGCACCTATTATAAAGTATGATTTAATTTTTGGTTATTTTTGTTGAGAGCTTTTTAAAAATCTTGTTCAGGTGGGGCAAGTGTACCATATGGATTTTTAGTATGGAATAAGTTACAAATTGCTCCAACAACATATTTTATTGGGAAATAAATACATAAAAGATCTAAAAAATTGATAAACGGTTGTAAAAAAATTGTCCATACCAAGTTAAGTGATATTATGGAAATTTACTTTTAATCATCTAAGTAATTTTTTTTTGTAAAAACGATCAAATTTTTAGTAAAATATTATTATTTAATCTAAACATGAAAGAAACGTTTCAAATACATTCTAATCTTATGTTTCAAAGTGATAGCAGTTCAATTATTAGCAAATTAACATGTTGTTTCATGCATCGTTCTTCTTGCCCCAACGGGTTGTTCGTCTTGCCCCACTAGTTGAGTAGAAAGTACGGAAATCAAAAATTTTAAAATCATTCTTTTACATTAAAAAACAGGATTTTTTTAAAATTTGTTCTATCAAAGTCTTAGTCAAGACCTGAAATAAGATGATTATGAAAAAATCCGACAGATGTTTTAACGTTTTTAATGGATTTTAACAAGCATTCCTGAGCTTGTTACACTAGCCCCACTTTCCCCTAGTTAAAATTGAAACGTCAAAAGACTTGGCGGGTTTGTTTTTTTGATGGCGCTTGCTAATTATTAACATGTTTCGGGATTATTTTTTAAGTGAGTGACTAACTAATGTGTAAAAGAACATGTTGCCGGTAGTTGGAAGCAATTTTATATCTTAAGCGCTTTGAAATCGTTAGCGCAAGTGAAAAGATATTGATGGCGGCTTTCGTTAAGCAGTTAACCTCTCTTCTTGCGTGTGGATGTGTGTGCCACCAAAATGATGAGAAATGGTCACGCAAAATAGGAATTATGATCAAAAGTGCATTTAATTTGATCTTTTTGGCCAGTAAATGGCATAAATTTGCGTGCTTACTTGAGGCGGTGCTGTTGCTGGTAAGTTTATATCCAAAATAATATTTTTGGAGCTTTAATCGAGCATTAAACTCTCCATATGATGAAGATATGTGTTTTAGAATTAAAATTATTTCCCCTAGTTTGAGTTATGATAATAACTTAATAGTCATATATTTGATAGAAGTTTAACAATTAAACTAAAAAAATAAGACGAAATAAGGCAGCTGAGAGTTAACACTCACTACAAGGGACCTCTTCAAAGTGAGTATAAATCTTTCATGGGACGTCACTTTACACACGGCGATAATAAATGTTGTCTCGGATGTCGCGAGCCGAACGATGTTCAGCGCGCGAGTGACATCCGTTGTCCTGATGGTATGTCCTTGTCCGGCGGGGGAGGGGGAGGTCCTTGAAGGCTGGATGATGTGAGCAAGATTAATGCTTCCCAGAAGTGGCACCGAATGACACGTGAACGAGCATCGTGTCCGGTGAGGGGATTTTTTTTTGTATGAGCAGGTGAGAAAATTGTTAATTAAGGAGATATTTCATAGCAAAATTAGTAGTTGAAGTATTATTACATTTTTACCAAAACATTTTTGTCAATTTAAATGCGTGAATTTTTTTTTAAATTCCTTTCAAATGATTTATTTAAATCAGAATGCAATCGCCCATCGAAACAAAATACAACGTCATTATCGGTAAAATATCATTATCACAGCGTTTCTTTCTTCCATACGTTACAGTAATTACAATTATGTCATATGCTCGTTAGCTCGTCCCAGCACAGGGTGTTGGTATCCATCGTAACCGTTTTAATGACGGGAGGGAAATTGAATATTGAAAAATCGTTAATTGCCACCATTTGTTGGTCAATGAAATACGCTGTTATTGAAAATTACTTGTTTCAAAAAGTAGTGATTTTAATTGTGTTTATCTAAATTGAACTGTTTTTTGTTTGGTGGACTTAGATTTAAATAATTCAACTATCCGACAATTTATTGCGTTTTTTTTATTTTTCAATCATATTTTCTGGAAAATTGTGGTGTCGTCCATACAACAAGTATTGCTAGCATCAAAAATTATTATTTTTTGTTATTATTGATTGATTCTGCACCATTAGAAAATGAAATGATGAAAAAATGTGTTAGAAGTTGAGGAGAATCATACTCGAAAATTGTTCCTCGTTATATTTTCGCAAATTGATTGTTCCGTCGTTTGCACACTCAAACTTGAGCAGCCATTGCACAGTGGTCAAAGTAAAGTGGAAATGGGATTTTTCGAAAAATTGTGCAATTTTGGAACTTTGGTGGCTTGGAAAGCGTTGTTGCAAATGGAAAGGGGCAACTTTTAGCTTTAAAGGTATTTTAAAAAGTGTATCTTTTCAGCAATATTTTTGGGATTTTATCTCTCGTTTGATAGTTGGATGTCAATTCAAGCAAATTTGTCAAAGACACTATATTTTAACTCGCCATCTCACCTTTTACGACTAATCATATCAAAAGCATCAGAAATTCTCAAAACTTAGTATTTAGCATAGCATTTTAGGGTTAAGTTTTATAGAAAAGTTATGCTGGGAGAATTTTCAGAGCTCTGAAAAACGAGCATGACGATTGTGAAAA
Source organism: Culex pipiens pallens (assembly GCF_016801865.2). Taxonomy (NCBI): domain Eukaryota; kingdom Metazoa; phylum Arthropoda; class Insecta; order Diptera; family Culicidae; genus Culex; species Culex pipiens. The sequence goes on from NC_068939.1 coordinate 66,802,569, forward strand.
AACAATTTTAAACTAATTGGTAAAACAAAACATTTCAAGTAAAAATTAATTTAAAAAAAGCTTTAGTCTATTTGGTTTCATAGGAAAGATTGAACACTATAAACGCCAAAAAAAAAATCTCGGATTGTTTTTCTTTAAATTTGAGACATTTAAGAAAAGGGTGGGGAGACTTTGTGCTTTTTGTATCAAGCATCATTCTCAATTTATCACAAAACTATAAACTTTTAGCATGAGTTGAAAACTAAACCGACCAGTGACTGTAAAAATGCAGGGGTTGTGTCTTCATAATAGTAGTTTATGCAACAAGTTGCAAAAAGAGGATTTTTTCAGCACGAGTCGTACAAAAACACGACGAGTGATGAAAAATCAAGTTTTGCAACGAGTTCCATGCAACATTTTTTGCAATTCCGAAAAACACCCTTTGGACAGAATTATAGGACAAATGTCCATGCATTGAGTCGATGAATCGTTCAAATCAATTTTTTTTGAAAAGTATAACTTTTCCTAACAAGTGCTGAAAAGTTCAACTTTTCAGCATCCATTTCTGTGCTGAAAAGTAGAACTTTTCTTCATTTGTTTTGAAAAGGGTTACTATTCGATTCTGTTATTTTTGGTACAGAAGAGCAGGCTGTTTCGTCGTTCAAGAATGACAGGAAAAGTAAGTAGTTTCACGACGAAATTGCAAAAAGGTACTTTTTGTAACAATTGATTTGATAAATAGAAGGACAATACATTTTGCATCATGTGAACAATTCCTAGCTCAAATCAGGCATGATTCTGGTTCGTTTTACTCGACCCTCTCCGATTTCAATGTAACTTTGTAGACATGTTATCGTAGGGTTTTATAAGCCATATTTGTGTATATGGAGAGAATTGTTCTCGAAAATGACATACGCCCTTCTCAATTATTTAAACATTTTTTGTATTTTGCAATTTAAAAATTACTGTATCTCGAAGGCGTTGCATCGTATCAAAAAGTGGTCAAAGACCAACTAATAGGAAATTGGACGGTCTTTAAAAAAATACACTGAAAGAAAAGTACTCGCCATTTCTACGATTTTTTATTAAGTTTAATTTTTTTTTCGACGAACAAACTTGTGTGAAATTGGACGAACTTACCGGTAAAGATAGTTACGAGACTGAAAAAACAATTCTGTCATATAGAAAAGGTCAAATAATTGCCGAAACCCATTTCGCCTTCCTCACTGAGGTAAGGCATATAATTCTGATCTAAAATTGAACTTTTTATTTAAAGCTCGAAAACCCACCTTGATGTATACATATCGACTCAGAATCGAAAACTGAACAAATGTCTGTATGTGTGTGTGTGTGTATGTGATCATAAATGTCACTCAGTTTTCTTTTCTGTTTGAAGTTTCCATGAGTAGTTCAAAAGTTATGTATAAAAATGTATTTTCGCATATTTTCGGAAGTTAAATAAATGGCAGTAAACTAAACCAAACATCATCATGTTATACATCGTTAGTTAGGTAATTGAACCTTTCCAACGAGTCCAAAACATAGATAATCTGGCAACCCTGTCTCGAGTTATAACCACTTAAATGATATTTATGTACTTTTTTGTAGCCGGATCTCACTTAAATGTATGTAAACAATATCCGGATCCATCATCCGACCGTTGGTAAGGTAATCGAAAGACCTTTCTAACGAGTTTAAAACATTGAAGATCTGGCAACCCTGTCTCAAGATATGACCACTTATGATGGCACTTATGAGCCTTTGAGTGATATGTGTGTTTTTTGTATTCCGGAACTTAACGAAATTAGACGAAATTTGCGTCCAAACCCTTCATATCACATATCACCCATTGTTGGAAAAGAGTGAGGAAGGCACCATCCACATAGGTGGATTAAGTTAGTTTTTATTTTTTAAAACCGCTGTATCTTAACAAGGATTGGACTAAGGACAATGGTCAATATGGAGACTTTGATGTAAAATTGCCTGGAAAATCGATTCTCATCATTGGTTTTTTATTACGTATATACCAATAAAAAAAACAATTTTTATTTAATGATTTTTAAATTGTTATAAGGAGAGATATCCTGCATTTTTCGTGAGTCTCTTTGTAACATCTTAGGCTATTTTTTAATGAAATTTGAACAAGAAAAATCGTGACATCATTTTAAAATACAACTTTCAAACTTAAAAGACGAACTTTTTGACTATGCACTTTTCGATACGATGCTACATAAATAAATTTTCAAATTACAAAATACAAGCATATTAAATTAACATACCCCCTAAAGCCCAGGGCAGTTTGCGTAAAAATGGGTAATGGTTAAATTTTGGTACAAAAAGAAAATACTTTCCTTTTACCCACAATAATCGAATCTGTGCAAAAAGTTGAATTTGAAGTGGTGCACCAGAGCACCACCAGGAAGATGAGCAATTTTTTGAAAACACAAAAACTCGTTTTCTTCAAATCTATTGGTACAGTTGTTTGAAAATGCTTCGAAATGTGTTTGAAACCACGTTTTCTTCCGTATAAAATCATGTTTTGGAAGTATGAAATAAAATTCTAAAAATTTCTGCATTTTCAGATTTCTTTGATTTTTAATACTCACAAATTGCTCACAAACAACAATTTTCTTTAAAATTAAGGAAAATAATTAAACCATTAGTTCAATAAGAATGTTTTGCCTTTTTTGATTAGTCATAACGTTCATATACTTTGTTTTGATAAACAAAAATGAAAATATTGTATTCGAAAAGATCGGAAAATTTTACGAATGTTTCATGTTTTAACATTGTAAATCGGATTTATAGTATCTGAGATATCAGAGGGAGCCACAGCCGTGCGAGTAAGGCGGTTGCTTTACAACGCAAATTCCTGCTTGTGAAAAAACTCGGGTTCAAATCCTTGGCTCCCCGGCCCAACCTTCCAAGCGTTTTTCGAGTGCAAATAATCGCCTAGCATTTATCACCCGGTGCAAAGGTTGTGCTCAGAACCTAGCAGTGCTGTGTAAGAAGCTTGGCCGCGCGCTGAGAAGAGCTTATATAGAAATACAATACTGCTCTGGTTCTAGCGATGCACAATATAAAGAAGAACGCATGGAAGGTGGTCTACAAGAGTTAAGGTAAGAACAAGATTGTCCGTCAAGCCTGAACGCAAACGCAAAATTTTGCGCCTGTCATCATAGCCTGCCAGTCATCGACCATTGAACAAAGCAACCCCTGCAGATTGTTCGACTGACAGTTGATGGAAAAATCGAACTGGCACAGCGTTCTGCGTTCACCACTGCGTCGAACGGACTATCTTGTTCTTAGCTTTACGGCTTTTCGGCTGGTCGACACACGCGTTCACCCAATACAACGGTGTTTGCGTGCGAAGTCAACAGAAAGGCCCAACAACAGTAAATTGGGCAATCCTACAATAGACCTATAATCAGGTTTCAGTGGTAGATTACTCAGACAGAAAAAAAAATCTGAGATATCGACATTAGAAAGTGGTGGGTTGTTTGGGTAAGACTTAGAAAACATCAATTTAACTGTTTTTTAACCTTTGCATGGCAATATCTCAGCAACTATGGATCGTATCAACATAGTTCAATCAAGCAAAATATAGAGAATTTTCTCAGCTTTTCAAAATTATTTTTTTCAAAAGTGGGCAAACATGTGCACTTATTTTAAAATATGGAAAACTGCGACAATTTTCAAAAAAGTTACCTAAAAAGGGTTGTAACTTGAAAACGGTGCACTTTATCAAAAATTCACTAATGTACTTTTTGATTGCAAATTTGATTTTACATCGAAAAATGCAGTTGAAAAATTTCTGCGACCAATATTCGATTTTTAGAAAAAAATCTGTATTAATTCAAAAAATCATAACTCGGTCAAAGATTTTTTGCCCATTCTGTAAATTTCTGAAAAGTTGGCATTTGATGTCCTCTTAAACATACCAACAAATAAAAAAAAATAAAAATATTGTTTTTTTGCAAATCAAGTTTTAGTGACAAAAAGCTAAATTAAAAATCACCAATTTTTTACCGTGTATCATTTTTTTTCAGTGTGGTCCATATCCATACCTACAACTTTGCCGAAGACACCAAATCGATCAGAAAATTCCATCAAAAGTTACAGAATTTTGAATTTTCACATTTCATTTTTGTATGGACAGCTGCCAAATTTGTATGGAAAATTATATGGACAAATTAATGATGCAAAGTGGCTTCTTTGGGCATACCGAAGGCACCAAAAAAGTTTCAGCCGGATAAAAAATACAAAAAAGGTCGAATAACCGAAATCTCAGAGAATTGCTCAATTATCTTTTTTCAAGCGAGCAAAATAAAAATATCCAAAATATAAGCCATCTTGTTTGTAATCATAGTAGCCCATTTGTATGCTAAAAGGCTAAAAATGCTTATATTCAAAGAATTTTGAAAATTCTTCAAAAAAAAAAAATTCTGAAATGCAAATATTTCTTTGCGTGAACATAAATTGAATATTAAAAAATGCTAATTGATCTCCGTGAAATTTCCTTTAAGCTGAATGCATTAGTTTTGGCTGCAATTTTTTTGCCTTGTTTCGGGGAGCGATTTTTGAAATTTTTTAGCCAAAAAATACATATTTTTCTCCCTGAAATGCCCTGCTATGTCCTAACACAAGTTTTTATGGACTATGTTTGTACAGGAATTTATTCAGGAGACATTAAACTATAACTTGAAGCCCAAGGTGACCAAATTTGAATGACTTTAGCATGATTGTTAAGCGAGTTTCTGAAAAATACTCGAAAAATGCACAATTTTCATTCAAGTTCCGCGCGCGAGATGTAAACCATTTTTGGGAATTTTTTGTTGCATGAAAACATTGTTTCTGACATCCTAATCAATCTTTCTGGAGGCACCAAAGATTTGATAACTTTTCATTTATTAGGGATGTCCTACTCCCCACTCGCATCTGTATTCTCAGTGAAAAATGTTTAATTTGGAAGGTTGGAAATTTGTTGACTAAATATTCTCTCTATGTTTGTATATTTTTTCTAAAATATTTGTAAAAAAGACAAATTCTGCTGAAACTAGTTAATTTTTTTTAAATTTTGATGGAAAATAACACATTTGATTTGATCAGAAATCTTTCATAAAAGATTTGTAACCAAAGAAACGGGTAATTTAACATCTGGAACTAGCGATATTTTCATCAGTGCTTGTTGAATTTCTGAAAAATTATACAAACCAGTAAGTTTTCAACCCTCAAAAATCAAACTTTTTTACTGTGTTGAAAATGCCTGATATTCAAGAGAAAAGTACCACCCTAATAAAAATCCTAGAAATCAAGCAACGATCAATGAAGTCTACGTATCGCTAGTTGAATTTGACTCAGCCAGCAGAGTTAAGGGGTAATTCTCTACCAACTCACACGAAATCGGGAAAAGTTGCCCCGACCCCTCTTCGATTTGCGTGAAACTTTGTCCTAAGGGGTAACTTTTGTCCCTGATCACGAATCCGAGGTTCGTTTTTTGATATCTCGTGATGGAGGGGCGGTACGACCCCTTCCATTTTTGAACATGCGAAAAAAGAGGTGTTTTTCAATAATTTGCAGCCTGAAACGGTGATGAGATAGAAATTTGGTGTCAAAGGGACTTTTATGTAAAATTAGACGCCCGATTTGATGGCGTACTCAGAATTCCGAAAAAACATATTTTTCATCAAAAAAAACCGTAAAAAAGTTTTAAAAATTCTCCCATTTTCCGTTACTCGACTGTAAAAAATTTTGTAACATGTCATTTTATGGGAAATTTAATGTACTTTTCGTATCTACATTGACCCAGAAGAGTCATTTTTTCATTTAAAACAAAAATTTTCATTTTAAAATTTCGGGTTTTTTCTAGCTTTGCAGTGTTATTTTTTAGAGTGTAACAATGTTCTACAAAGTTATATAGCAGACAATTACCAAAATTTTCATGTATAGACATAAGGGGTTCGCTTATAAACATGGAACGATTTAACGAAAAAAAGTTTTGAAAATGTTACTTTTTGCGTTTCTTTTTGTTTCGTCGTCCGTGTCTGTCGCGGGTGACCATGAACGGCCATGATCAACGACGACCAGCATTTTCAAAACTTTTTTTCGTAAAATCGCAATAACTCGTGATGTTTATAAGCAAACCCCTTATGTCTATATATCAAAATTTTTGTAATTGTCTGCTCTACATCTTTGTAGAACATTGTTACACTCTAAAAAATAACCCTGCAAAGTTAGAAAAAACACGAAATTTTAAAATGAAAAATTTTGTTCTAAATGAAAAAATGACCCCTCTGGGTCAATGTAGATTCGAAAAGTACATTAAATTTCCAATAAAATGACATGTTCCAAATTTTTTTACAGGCGAGTAACGGAAAATGGGAGAATTTTTAAAACTTTTTTAGTGTTTTTTTCGATGAAAAATACGTTTTTTCGGAATTCTGAGTACGCCATCAAATTGGGCGTCTAATTTTACATAAAAGTTCATTTGACAACGAATTTCTATCTCATCACCGTTTCAGGCTGCAAATTATTGAAAAACACCTCTTTTTTCGCATGTTCAAAAATGGAAGGGGTCGTACCGCCCCTCCGTCACGAGATATCAAAAAACGAACCTCGGATTCATGATCAGGGACAAAAGTTACCCCTTAGGACAAAGTTTCACGCAAATCGAAGAGGGTTCGAGGCAACTGCTGTGTGAGTTGGCGAAGAATTACCCTAAGATAAAATTACAAAATATCTTATCAACTATGATTAAGTTTAATAATAACGCTGATTATAATTTTGCATTATTTTGAGTGCAATTGAGATGGATTAATCTATATGTAAATTATCTTTCTGAACAAAATCTGATTGAAACAACTTCTTATAGTTGAATTATTCATGCAGTAGAATAAATGTTTTTCAAACAACTTACAAATATGCAATATAAAAATCATTCCTAAAATTTCATCCAGTTGCAGCAATGCCCATAGTCACGAAAACGCCCACATTATCAATGCAAAATTTGAAACAATTTATTCAAACTGAATAATTGCGACCAGCCGGGCGGCAAAAGCAAACTATTCGCCCGACTGCCCAAATTGGCACCAAACTTCGCGCTCTTCTGCTCCGGAGTTTTCATCATTTTATTGTGGTGAAGCCGGAAGAAGGCACTCCAAAACGGCCAGCACGGGACGAAGCCGCACCATTTTGATAAATTGTGAGCATTGAATTGTGTTTTATTTAAAAATCTTGTTATTTTTAGGAATTGTGAGATTTCATCATCTTTCGGAGCATTTTAAGAAACCTCATTTTGAATTTTTTTTTATTTGTTGAATTGATATCACATTCCATGCTAGTGGTCCCCTCCCCAAGCAAATCTGGCAGATGGTGGTGAAGCCCCGTTGAGCGGTGTGCGGTGGAAACTGTTCCGGTATGGAAAGTGGAAATTTTGAGTTGCCCCTGGAAACTGTGTGAAAATTTGCGACTCGGATGCAAAGTTTGTCGAGTGTGGTGCCGGGAAAATTTGCAAATATTGCTTGTTGTTGAAATAGACTTTGTGCGTCGAAAAGCGATTATAATTACTTTTTCGAGGGGCTTTAAAGTTTGTTTTGGAATACATTATTCTGAATTAGTATGTGAATAAGTTGATCGAAAAAAATATGTTTAGTTCTGCACTATTTCACTAATTAAATGAAACAAAATTTAATTTTTTAAGGAGTGTTTGGCTTGATCTTGAAGTTTAATTTTTTTTTATTGAAAAGAATATTTTTTATGTTTGAACTAATGGTAAACTATTCTTTCTCATAATTGCTTTAATTTTAATCCAATCAAATACCTTTTTTACAAAAAAAGTTTGCTCGGCAAAGTATCTTACACCACCCACTAACAACCGTATCGAGAATCCCATCGATGGCAATAAAGTATGGCTTTGACACCGCGTGATTGACAACAGGCAGTCAGCAGGTTTCTTCTTTTTCACGATGCTTGTGCCCTTACAAACAGCTTCCGAAACCTGCCAAGAAGGAAACTTCGTTGAGGGGTGCTGCTTTTGCTGGTATTGTGACGACTGGAATTGCGAATGTGCCCACTGTGCATTCGGCGCTGGACTCGAACTCGGCCCGAATGCCGAGCCTCGACTGTCATTGACAGCGCGTCATTGTTTACTGTGTGTTGTCATGTGGTTGAAATAAATGTTATTAACTTGATTGATAGAAGACTAACCACACGCGTTTTATTATACTGACGAAGTTTACCTGTAATCAGTGTTAATTAGTGTGATAATCATTACACCCCACGACCGAGTTTCGTCGTCTGTGGGGTCGTAAAAGCTGTCGAGTGAACACTGTGACTCAAACAGTGTTCAAAGAACAAACTTGGCCCAAGAGTGGGGTCCTTGATGGAAGGGAAGGAGGGAAAAGTCAAATCCGGTGGCAGCCAAACAGATTGCAAACGGCGGAAAAATCTTGCAAATTGAATTGGTACCGAGGGATTAAGTGGAAATCTTATTTGGCGCCAAGGGAGAGAAAGAGAGAGAGAGTGGATGTATGTGCTCGTTCCCGCGTGACACTTTTAGTGAAAAGTCGTCGCACACAATACCTTGTAAGGAGTGTGAAAATGGCGCGGAAAATGGTGGTGAAACATCTGAGGGAGTGGGAGAGGGGAAATTCTTGACAGAGACTGACACCTCTGTAGGGGGAGAGTGGGCGCTGTGTTTGATTCGGTATTTGTATCATGTTCGACAAAACTTGAAAAATTGTCTCCTTATTTCACTGAGAAAAAAGAGATCCCAAAATCGTTCAAATCTCATGGTACGACTTTGAAAAACGTACCATGGCATTTGAACGCTTTGTTCGTAGTTCCCATTTTCATGAACCCTTGTTCACGATTTTGGGAACTCTTTTTTCTCCGTGTTATCCTTTAAAATGATTCATAAGGTTCTAAAGAAAACATTCAAAATATGTTTATTGAAGTCCTGTATTTAAAAATAGCTTATGAGAGTGACAGTTCTTTCAATACGACGAAGAGGAATTAGACTTAGTTTTATAATATATTTTAATAAAGATGTTATGACATTTTAAAAATCCAAACATTTTCACGGATTATGGTATTTAGAAAAATCTTGATTTCATTCAAAATGTACCCTAAATTCCAGCAAATTTGAAAAATAAATGCCGATGTTGAACTTTGCAAACAATTAAAATTATGATATTTTTTTGTGTTTTCAAATTAGCCAAATTCAGCCAACTGCTGATGCTTTTTTCCAATGATCCAATAAAAAACTAACTTAATCCACCTATGTGGTTGGTGCCTTCCTCACTCTTTTCCAACAATGGGTGATATGTGATATGATGAGTTTGGATACAAATTTCGTCTGATTTCATTAAGTTCCGGAATACAAAAAAAAAAAAACACACATATCACTCAAGGGCTCATAAGTGGCATATTAAGTGGTCATAGCTTGAGAAAAGGTTGCCAGATCGTCATTGTTTCAGACTCGTTGGAAACGTCTTTCGATTACCTTACCAACGATGGGTCGGATGATGGATTCGGACATTATTTACATACATTTAAGTGAGATCCGGCTACAAAAAAAGTACACAAATATCACTTAAGTGGTCAGAACTCGAGACAGGGTTGCCAGATCGTCAATGTTTTAGACTCGTTGGAAAGGTCTTTCGATTACCTAACCAACAATGGGTCGGATGGTGGATCCGGACATTATTTACATACATTTAAGTGAGATCCGGCTACAAAAAAGTACATAAATATCACTTAAGTGGTCAGAACTCGAGACAGGGTTGCCAGATCGTCATTGTTTCAGACTCGTTGGAAACGTCTTTCGATTACCTTACCAACGATGGGTCGGATGATGGATCCGGACGTTGTTTACATACATTTAAGTGAGATCCGGCTACAAAAAAAGTACATAAAAATCACTTAAGTGGTCAGAACCCGAAACAGGGTTGCCAGATCTTCAATGTTTTAGACTCGCTGGAAAGGTCTTTCGATTACCTAACCAACAATTGGTCGGATGGTGGATCCGGACATTATTAACATACATTTAAGTGAGATCCGGCTACAAAAAAAGTACATAAATATCACTTAAGTGGTCAGAACTCGAGACAGGATTGCCAGATCGTCAATGTTTTAGACTCGTTGGAAAGGTCTTTCGATTACCTAACCAACAATGGGTTGGATGATGGATCCGGACGTTGTTTACATACATTTAAGTGAGATCCGGCTACAAAAAAGTACATAAATATCACTTAAGTGGTCAGAACTCGAGACAGGGTTGCCAGATCGTCATTGTTTCAGACTCGTTGGAAACGTCTTTCGATTATCTTACCAACGATGGGTCGGATGATGGATCCGGACGTTGTTTACGTACATTTAAGTGAGATCCGGCTACAAAAAAAGTACATAAATATCACTTAAGTGGTCAGAACCCGAAACAGGGTTGCAAGATCGTCAATGTTTTAGACTCGTTGGAAAGGTCTTTCGATTACCTTACCAATGATGGGTCGGATGATGGATCCGGACGTTGTTTACATACATTTAAGTGAGATCCGGCTACAAAAAAGTACATAAAAATCACTTAAGTGGTCAGAACTCGAGACAGGGTTGCCAGATCGTCATTGTTTCAGACTCGTTGAAAACGTCTTTCGATTACCTTACCAACGATGGGTCGGATGATGGATCCGGACGTTGTTTACATACATTTAAGTGAGATCCGGCTACAAAAAAAGTACATAAAAATCACTTAAGTGGTCAGAACCCGAAACAGGGTTGCCAGATCTTCAATGTTTTAGACTCGCTGGAAAGGTCTTTCGATTACCTAACCAACAATGGGTCGGATGGTGGATCCGGACATTATTAACATACATTTAAGTGAGATCCGGCTACAAAAAAAGTACATAAATATCACTTAAGTGGTCAGAACTCGAGACAGGGTTGCCAGATCGTCAATGTTTTAGACTCGTTGGAAAGGTCTTTCGATTACCTAACCAACAATGGGTCGGATGATGGATCCGGACGTTGTTTACATACATTTAAGTGAGATCCGGCTACAAAAAAGTACATAAATATCACTTAAGTGGTCAGAACTCGAGACAGGGTTGCCAGATCGTCATTATTTCAGACTCGTTGGAAACGTCTTTCGATTACCTTACCAACGATGGGTCGGATGGTGGATCCGGACATTATTAACATACATTTAAGTGAGATCCGGCTACAAAAAAAGTACATAAATATCACTTAAGTGGTCAGAACTCGAGACAGGGTTGCCAGATCGTCAATGTTTTAGACTCGTTGGAAAGGTCTTTCGATTACCTAACCAACAATGGGTCGGATGGTGGATCCGGACATTATTAACATACATTTAAGTGAGATCCGGCTACAAAAAAAGTACATAAATATCACTTAAGTGGTCAGAACTCGAGACAGGGTTGCCAGATCGTCATTGTTTCAGACTCGTTGGAAACGTCTTTAGATTACCTTACCAACGATGGGTCGGATGGTGGATCCGGACATTATTAACATACATTTAAGTGAGATCCGGCTACAAAAAAAGTACATAAATATCACTTAAGTGGTCAGAACCCGAAACAGGGTTGCCAGATCTTCAATGTTTTAGACTCGCTGGAAAGGTCTTTCGATTACCTAACCAACAATGGGTCGGATGGTGGATCCGGACATTATTAACATACATTTAAGTGAGATCCGGCTACAAAAAAAGTACATAAATATCACTTAAGTGGTCAGAACTCGAGACAGGGTTGCCAGATCGTCAATGTTTTAGACTCTTTGGAAAGGTCTTTCAATTACCTAACTAACGATGTATAACATGATGATGTTTGGTTCAGTTTACTGCCATTTATTCAACTTCCGAAAATATGCGAAAACACATTTTTATACATAACTTTTGAACTACTTATCGAAACTTCAAACAATTCAAAAGCACCGTATGGGACCCTAAACCAAGTTGAATGCAACTGCTTTGGTCAAAATCGGTTCAGCCAGTGCTGAGAAAACTGCGTGACATTATTGGTCACATACACACACACATACACACACACATACACACACACATACACACAGACATTTGTTCAGTTTTAGAATCTGAGTCGATATGTATAAATCAAGGTGGGTTTTCGAGCTTTTAATAAAAATTTCAATTTTAGAGCAGGATTATAGCCTTACCTCAGTGAGGAAGGCAAAATAATGATGATATGAAAAATGATATCCATATAAAATTGACTTTTTTCTAATTCGCTTATTACTTGTCAGGGTCAAATTGTACAATTTTAGTTTGTTGGACAAAAATGTAGAGCATTAAAATTCAAATGAGAATCTCAATACTTCAATGGAAACAGCGTCACCTACTGGCAAAAGTCCTATATTCTGGGCACCCTTACATCCATGGCTATTAAAAAAATGGAAAATAATTTTTCATCGCCAAAACATAGATTTTTTTGCAATTTAAAGTTATTTGACACTTTTTATTGTTATTAAATTTAAACATCAAAATTTTGTTAAAACAAATTATTTTTTCTATATTGTTATCATCATCTATTAGAACCTTATCATATCGAACAGAAAATCCCTTTCAGAGATAAAGATTTTTGATTTTTGAATTTGAACCTACATTTTCTTAGGATAGTTGCCCATATAGTATAGAGCAATTCTCCACCAAAACCGGAAATGGATTTTATCTCTATGTTTTGATTTGGCTAAAACTGTATGAAAAAAGAAGCTATTTTGTGTTATTTATTTACCCATACAAGTCTCCATACAATTCTAACAGCTGGCCGTACAAAAATGATACGTAAATATTCGAAAATATGTAGTTTTTGAGAGATTTTTTTTCTGATTTGGCAAAGTTGTAGGTATTGTTGAGGACTATTCGAAAATTGAGCGAACGAATTTTTTTTGTTGATGTTTAAATTGACATTTTGGAATGAAATGTGACTTTTTGAAAGACGAGAATTTTTTCTCAAAATAATTTCTTCTCGGAGGAAAATTTGTGTCCATACTTTTCAATGGCTCAATAATTGCGGATTTTGGTCCCCTAAAAAAATAAAAAAAATAATAAAAAACATTGATGTTGGGAAATATGTTTTTTGTGAAAAAAACTTCATTTACAAGTCGGCAAATACTTGTTTTCCGTGTTTTAATTTTCATGAATAATTTTCATTACTACCTAAAATTTTGCCGAAGACACCAAATTGATCTGAAATTCCTTCAAAAGTTTCAGATTTTCGAATATTTACGTATCATTTTTTTAATTAGTAGGGGAAATATACCCTTTCTAATCAAACACCTATCTTCGTCATATGAAGAGTTTGATGCTCGACTAAAGCTCCAAAAAAACTATTTAGAATATAAACATACCAGCAAACGGCACCGCCTAGAATAAGCATGCAAATTTATGCCATTTACTGGCCGAAAAGATCAAATTTAATGCACTTTTGATCATAATTTGTATTTTGCGAGACTATTTCTCATCATTTTGGTGGCACACACATCCACACGCAAGATGAGAGGTTAACTGCTTAACGAAAGTTGCCATCAATATCTTTTCACTTGCGCTAACGATTTCAAAGCGCTTAAGATATAAAATTGCTTCCAACTACCGGCAACATGTTCTTTTGCACATTCTTTAGTCACTCACTTGAAAAATAATCCCAAAACATGTAAATAATCAGCAAGCGCCATCCACAAAACAAACGCGCCAAGTTTTTTGACGTTTCAATTTTGACTACCCATTCCAATCGAAGGCTGAAAAAAACCGAGCGAGAAGCGAAGGCAAATAAGGAACAAAGGGTGGCCACCAACACCACCAACATGCTGGTGCAGCGCCTGTTGGATTGAGCCATCAATTTTGGCAGCACGAAGCAGACCCAAAAGAGCGCTGGAAGAAAAAAAGAACTAAGCTGAAAATACAAAAATGGGCGTGGCACTCGACTGATTAGAATGCATTTGGGAAATATTTTTTATAAATGCTTGTAAAAGAAAAAGCATAACTTTTAATAAAAGTGAAAATAAACAGAAATGTTCACAAAAGTTGCGCTACTCGTTGGTGTACTTGGTTTGAGTAAATTTCAAGCAACACTCCAGATTATCCAGCATCATTCAAACACAACCGCTTATTAGGCTTAAAATGGGTATATTTCCCCTAGTTTTCGTGGCTTGTATGGGTAAACCAATGGCACAAAATGGCTTCTTTGGTCATAGGGAGGGCCCGTACAAAGTTTAAGCCAAAAAATTAAAAAAAAAAACAAAAAAAAAAATGCCAATCGTATATTGTCTTTGGTGGCTAGTGAAATAGAAATGGGATCCATTCCCGGTTTCTGTTAATAATCTATTTATTTCCTTTAAATCTTTTCAAAACCAATTTAAAAAAAAATGTCTTTGAAAATGACATTTAAGTAAAGTTCTAAGAAAAAATTAAATCAATTTTAAAGTCAAAAGTAAACCTATACTATACATAGTCGTGCAACATTTTTCTTCCCCTGTATCAATTTTCCCCAATGTCCCCTACGCAAAAATGCTTACGGTGCCACCCAGGGGGGAGGACAAAATAGGCGCGCAAACGTGTGAAAATATGGCTTCTTGACTCTGGGAACTCTTGTGGATTTTGTTCTTTAGAAGCAGCAGCAGCACTTCGAAAGCACACTGCGGGACAAATTCAATCATGGATTTGATAGCTTTGAATACTGCTTCTTCTCTTTTTTCGACTGTTTGCCGTTGAGAAATGAAATTCTACCCACGGCTGACAGCTACAGCGCGAGTGGCTTTCCCAATATGATCCCCCTCCTTAAGATATGAAAGATGACAAAACGAAATCTTATTGAAAGAGTATTGCGAACGAACGAAATCTCAATTCCCATGTTGGATAAGGTCAGAGGCAGGTCGTTCCCTCCCAAAAAATGACGACTCCACGCCTCATCAACCGGCAATCGAATCGTGTTTGCACACGTGTGTTTTATGTGCATCTTTCCACGTGGGTGCAGCAGCCACGGGGTGAAAGCAAAAGTTAATTTGGCTGGACTTTGTGTGTTTCTTTTGCTTCGTCAAGAAAAAAACATGGAAGGTCTGCGTTCGATATTTACGGCGGCACTAAAAATACGTCGTAGAATAGCCCTACGGGCTCGGGCTGGGAACGCAAAGTTCTGCATTTTATAGTGTTACAAATATGGGGAAAGTGAATAGGCCGAACGAGTAGGGTTCTGTTTTGTTATTTTAGTAAAAGTAGCGCTAGGGAAGGAACGTTGTGGGGAAAGTGATACAAGGTTGATATATTTTCTTTATTCCTTCTACGATAACAATTCTAGAGTGGACAAGGACAATTTGTTTTCTTTGTGTTGATAAGGGGAGAAGATATCGCATGGAATCAGTTTCTTTGGTGAAGAGTATAAATTCAAAAATTTAGACGCGAGAATTGGAAACGAATCATTACAAAATATGTTCTTCAGATAGTGTTTAAAGATTTAAGAATTTTCACCCAAATACGAATGATGATAATTTTTTTCACAAACTTGTTACTATGTAATTGTTTTTTTTTTATAATTAAGATACTTTAAGTCATTGCTCAATAAATTGAATCTCACTAACCAATTGTATCGCTAAAATAGATTAACTATATCGACCATGGTATTTTTACGAATACATAATTGTTTTTTCTTCTGCTATGTTTTATTTTATCGGAAACTCGTCTTATTTGCAAAAGATGTTTTATCATCAGCAAATTAAAATCGTGACATGCAAATTCCAAAAAAAATCACAGGTTTTTCATGGCACTCTTAAATCTTCTTCTGGCACACAATTGTTCATTGCCATTAGTTTATTTTGATTAGTTGAAATTTGCAGAATTTTTTTTTAAATTGTATCAGCCATATTTATGATTCCTTTCCTTATTATCCTTATTTAAATCAGGACAATTTTGATAAAATATCCCAAAACGCAACACGTCATAGATTTTAGAAAAAAATATAAATGGAATTTTAAAATAAGTTCAGGAAAAAATGCAATTGTATTTCCGTAGCAGCAGTTCAATAGGGCGTATCTGCGTTTGTAAACAAACAGTCTATCCCTTTCGCTCAAGGGACAGTTCACGTCAAGTAAGAGGGGGATAGACTGCTTCATTTTTGCTAATATATTCTTAGTTTTTTTACATTAATTCTATGTCCTAAAATCTTAATATATTAATTTTGTTGTGATTTTTTTTCATTTGTTTAGAGGACAACAAAATTTTGGCTGCAATTCCAAATTAAAAATTGAATTTGCAATTGAAAAGTACTAGAGTAGGGGAACAGCATCTAATTCCAGCGTGCCTCTAATTTTGGCAGGTCAGAACTTTGACATTCAATTAAAGCTAATTAAAAGCGTTCTCAACTGAAATCGAATGATAAATAGCTCAATAACAAGTGAGCAAGCAAGTTTCTATCAAAAGTTTTGCAAAATTAGTTGTTTAAATAGTGAAAATCAGCAAATTGGATGGAATTGGGAGCGAGTGCTTAACCTGCCAAACATACGAGAATTTCCCCTACTTTGCAATTTTTCGATTTTTTAAGTAATACCCAAGATTGACCATTTCTGAAAACATTTTTTTTAGGTTCAGAAAATTTCCTAAAATTTTGTTTAAGATAAAATTGTAGATTAAACCTATGGTTGTTGAGATACAGCGGCTTAAAGAAAAACAAACAGGAATACTAAATGAAAAAAATGCACAAAATTGGCCGATTTCGTAACGAATTGCTGCTTTAATAGTATTTTTTGCAAAAATATGCAAAAAGAAGATTTTTTTTTGAGCACGATTCTAACAAGATTTACCAAGTTGAATAAACATGGCATGTGTTGAAAAAACATGTTTTGCAACGAGTTGAATTCAACACTTTTAGCAATTCCGGATAAATATTCTTAACTTCTGGATTTTTTTAAAGCGTCTTATAAATAGTTTTTGCTTTGTATACTCTTTATTCATGTGGATTAGGGTGACTCGATTCTTTAGGCAATAATAAGTATCTGTGCCAGTGATGAAATAATCAAAAGAAAATCAAGAGAAAAAATCCGAAGGGTGCTTGGCTCTCCTCTCTCGCGCACGAATGATCGTTAAAAGGAATCTGAGCAACTAACTCTCTACGAAATCGGCCGATTTCGACCATTTTTATTTTTTGTATTTTTTTATTTGACTCAAACTTTGTGGGGGCCTTCCCTATGACCAAATAAGCTATTTTGCGTCATTGGTTCACCCATACAAGTCTCCATACAATTTTGGCTGCTGTCCATACAAAAATGGTATGTAAATATTCAAACAGCTGTAACTTTTGAGTGAATTTTCTGATCAATTTGGTGTCTTCGGCAAAGTTGTAGGTATTGTTGAGGACTTTTGAGAAAAAATAGGTAAATGGAAAAAAATTGCAGATTTTTTTATCAACATTTTTTTACTAACATTCAATTTCCCAAAATACGTATTTTTTGATTTTCGAGATTTTTTGATATGTTTTAAAAAAATCCGAAACTTTTGAGCCATAGAGAAACATGGTCAAAAATCTGCCGCCGAGTTATGATTTTTTGCAAAAATAGTGATTTTTGGAAAAAATTTAAGTTTCACGCAAAAACAGGTTTGACATTACTTTTTAATGCAAAATTGAATTTGCAATCGAAAAGTACTCAACAGATTTTTTGATAAAGGGCCCCGTTTTCAAGATAAAGCCACCGAAAGTTTAATTTTAGAGAAATATTTGCAGTTTTTCAATTTTTAAAAATAGTGACCATGAGTGACCATTTCTAAAAATGTTTTTTTTTGAAGGTTCAGAAAATCTGCTATAAAATTGTCTGAGAGACATTGAAGATTGGACCTCGGGTTGCTGAGATAGAGCCGCTTTAAGAAAAAGAAACACGAAAATTGAAGTTTTCTTAATCTCACCAAAACAACCCACCTTTTTCTAATGACGATATCTCAGCAATAAATGGTCCGATTTTCAATGTTAATATATAAAACATTCGTGAAATTTTCCGATCTTTTCGAAAAAAATATTTTGAAAATCTTTAAATCAAGACTAACATTTTAAAAGGGCCAAATATTGAATATTACGCCCAAATCTCACGAATGTTTCATATATTAACATAGAAAATCGGACCATTGGGAGCGGCTGTGGCTGACTGGTTACGGTGTTCGCTTTGTAAGCGAATGGATCTGGGTTCGATGCCCATCTGCTCCCAACGAGAAAGTTAAGAACACATAAAATTTGAAATTGAACGAAATATCATAGTCGCTCTAGGCGGGGTTCGAACCCCCGTCCTATGGATTGGTAAGCAAAAATGCTAACCACTAGGCCATGACGACTTGGTGAGCTTGGACTGGAATTAGGAATACTATTACAGAGAGCGGGTTGTGGCGCTATAACCACGGCAAATAGTGTCCAGGGCATTCGTGGAAATACAATGTCCCATCCCAGAGGGTCCCGGAGTACCAAACCTTCTTAGCATGGTGCTCCCAACGAATACAACCAAATCTCGGAGCGTATGGTGGTGTGTCCCCACGCTTCTTCCTCCCCTGTCGATTCAGAATTGTGTTGTTGTTCGAACACTCCGTGCTCAAACTCAACCCAATTACGAGTCATCTCTGCGATACGGCTTTACGCAGTAGGCCTGGCCGCTTTAACGCTTGTGTTGTTTCAATGCATTCCGATGCAATGGCGCACTACAAATGTTAATAAATGACAAGAAGAGTGCTAGGCGTCATCTAACCTAAGGCACTCTCCAGGATCCCTTCGAAAGATTGGCTGCGCTAGGGTCTGATTAGATTAGATTAGATTAGATTAACATAGAAAATCGGACCATTAATTGCTGAGATATCGTCATTAAAAAATGGTGGGCTGATTGGGTGAGACTTAGAAAACTTCAATTTTCGTGTTTCTTTTTCTTTAAGCCGCTGTATTTCAGCAACCAGTGGTCTAATCTTCAATGTCTCTTAGACAATTTTATAGCAAATTTTCTGAACTTTTCAAAAAAAAAAAAAAATTAGAAATTGTCAGTCATGGTCACTATTTTTAAAAATTGAAAAACTGCAAATAATTCGCTAAAATCAAACTTTCGGTGGCTATATCTTGAAAACGGCGCCCTTTATCAAAACATCTGTAAAGTACTTTTCGATTGCAAATTCAATTTTGCATTAAAAAGTAATGTCAAACTTGTTTTTGCATAAAACTTCGATTTTTTTTCCAAAAATCACTATTTTTTCAAAAATTCATAACTCGGCGGCAGATTTTTTGACCATGTTTCTCTATGGCTCAAAAGTTGCAGATTTTTGTCCCCTAAAACATATCAAAAAATCTCGAAAATCAAAAAATACCTGTTTTGGGAAATTGAGTTTTAGTGAAAAAAAAGTTGATAAAAAAATTTGCAAATTTTTTTTCCGCGTGCCTATTTTTTTCTCAAAAGTCCTCAACAATACCTACAACTTTGCCGAAGACACCAAATTGATCAGAAAATTCACTCAAAAGTTACAGCTGTTTGAATATTTACATACCATTTTTGTATGGACAGCAGCCAAAATTGTATGGAGACTTGTATGGGTGAACCAATGACACAAAATAGCATATTTGGTCATAGTGAAGGCCCCCACAAAGTTTGAGCCAAATCAAAAAATACAAATAAAATCCATTTCCGGTTTTGGTAGAGAATTGCTCATCTATCATCTTGATTATTCGGCGTTACATCTTTTTTCACTACAACACTTACAAGTGTAATGTCACACGTCAAATGTGTGTAAACAAAGTGAAATAAATGTTTTAAAGTGGTTCACAAAAATCATCAGCAGATTGATTTTCTTGGAGAATTTCGGAAGCGATTTTCTTTGCGATTCTCTTTCGCGGGTGAAGAAAGTTCGCAAGTGAGAATGATTGTTTATGCGATTATTCCAATCCTGATCTGTGCCAATTTTGAGCCAGATTGGTTAATGTTAAGGGGTAGCTTTTTATCGTTGAAGTTTATATGGGGATAGTTGTTAAAATGTATGGGAAAAAACATCTTTTCAGGATTTTTCCAACAGGTGGCGCTGGTCTCGCCCAAAATTGCAAAAATGTGAAATTTCTGTAGGAAATTAAATTTCCTACAACTTTGTCGAAGAGGCAAGTAGATCCGAGTTGATCCTGATGAGTTATCAGCAATGCGATAAGAAGAAATTGGCTTACAAACTTGGAAGTATATAAGGGGTATATAGGAAAATACTTTTTATTTAAAAAATCACCAAAAATCAGGAACAAATCGGATCGTTTTGCACCCTTCGACAAAGTTGTAGGAAATAAAATTTCCTACAGGAATCTCAACCTGTGTGTGTGTGTGTGTGTGGTCCAATCCAATACCCGCTACCCGGTAGCGATATTATGGGAAAGTATAGTTTGTATCAGATTTTGTATATGCCAAATGCTGATACAACTTATCTCAGTCCCAGGTATTAGGTGGTGATAGCCCTCGCGCTGCTTCCAACGACCCGTTTCAGAATGACAGAGCTCCTTGCGGTCCAATTCCGAGGTCGCTGGGCATTGTTCGGCCCCGCCTAAACATAGAAGCAAGCATCTGAAGGAAACTCGATCTATATTTAGACTTCCAATCCCGTCAGGCAAATCAGGGATCAGCGCGTATTTAATATGAGAAGGTAACATGTTTCAACACTACGGATCATTTCAAACTTTCTGATGGCCGACTGCTTAGCGTCCCAGACCACCAATCCAGAGGTGTGAGTTCGAATCCCACCTGATTCATTTTCGTTTTTGTTCATATTCAAAGTTCAAATTCCTGATTCCAAATTTCAAAGGTACCGGCCGGGATTTGATCCCTGAACCTTCTGCTTGTGAGGCAGAAGCCTTAACCATTAAGCCACGGAGCCGGTTCCTACAGGGATCTCAACCTTGGACAATTTTGGGAGCGACCCGCGCCACCTGGCAGAAAATACTGAAACGATGTTTTTCTGCATACATTTTTGCCATTTTCCCCATATAAACTTCAACGATAAAAGTGACCCCTTCACCGTAACCGATTTGGCTCAAAATTGGCACAGATACTTATTTTTGCCTATGGAATCGACTCAGAGGGTATCTTTGATGTCGATTTTTTTATTGTTACCCTAATGTGGATTCAAAAACAACTAAAACTGGCAGAATTTGATTTTTTTTTCAAATTTCAAAACAGTAACGCACAGTTTTACTTTTTAATACATGTTCTGATCAGTAAAACTTTCCCGCACTCAAAATCATGTAGCATGCTTGAATTAAAAATGTATTTCTGTTTAAAATGAGGAGTATTTTGCCAATTGATTATTTCGCAGCTCACATTATTGACAAAATTTCACTGCCAAGGAATTGAAGATTACGCGGCTTACGCGAAATTGCTGAAAATTATTAGCCTTAATCATACGAAACTAATTGATTAATAATTATAAATCACAGAAAACCCTCAGCATGCCACATCTTTGAGTATCATATTATATTTCGAACATCGTTTAAAGAACTGTTTATGGTTGGAAAATTATGAATGTTGCATCTGAATTTATTATGTTTATTCAAATATTGTTTTTATGCTTACTATTTTTTTCATTTAATCGTATTTCTTCTCTTCTTTTATCATTCATGAGCAATTCCATGTCAAATAGGAAATCGGTTGTACCGGACCCTCTCCGATTTCAATGAAACTTTGTAGACATGTTATCCTACGCTTATGTAAGACATTTTTGTGCACATGGAGCCAGTTTCACTCGATAGTGACATTTGAGAAGGGCGTAAGTGTTTTAAATATTTTTGTATTTCGTGAGTGTTGTATTTGTAAGTGTTTTAAATATTTTTGTATTTTATTTTAAATATTTCTGTATCTCGAAACCGTTGCATCGTATCAAAAAGTGGTCAAAGACAAACTTGTAGGAAATTTGACGGGCTTTCCGAAAAAAATACACTGAATGAAAAAAAAACACGCCACTTTCATGAGATTTTCTGATTTTAAGTTAAAAAGTCATATTTAAGGGGGAGCCCACGATTATTTTTCGTTCAAAATTTTTGTGAAGATAGCCTAAGATGTCACAAAAAGACTCACGAAAAATGCAGGATGGAGCAACTCACCTAAAAAAATACAAAAATTATTTACTGAAATTGTTTTTTTGAAAAGTGCTCTAAACTTCAAAATTTTCAAAAACGAAATACGGGAATCGATTCTCCAGACAATTTTACATAAAAGTCTCAATATTGACCACTGTCAGTCCTCAATATTGACCACCACAAGTCCAATCCTTGTGTAGTTACAGCGGTTTTAAAAATAAAAATGTTGAAAAAAATTGTTATATGACGGACTTAATTTTTCAGACTTGTAAATATTTTTAACGGAAAGCTCGTCCAATTTCCCATAAGATTGTCGTTGACCACTTTTTCGCAATTATAAGAAATTTGGTAGGAACAAATTGAAATACTGTCAACTGGGGCGAATTTAAAATCTTTAAGTGACAAATCAGAGAAAATTGTTCGCACGCTAGGAAGAAATCATGAGTTGTTTTGTGACATTTTTCTGAAACGGTTATACGAACCTGTTTTGTTTCCTTTGCTCACTGATTCATTTCTAATCTTCCTTGAAGAAATCAATCTGGGTTGAAATCACGTACAGAACGAACCAGTTTCTGCACGATGAAACCTCACAAATTACGAAAGCGAAAGTTTTATGAGGTGTGAAATTGACAAATTGATTTCAACTCCCTGGTGGAAAGTGTATATCGAGTTTTAACTGGAATGATCCTAGCCCAAGTAACATTTTTTTCCAGGAGTTCTACAAGAGCTCTTCAAGATAGCTACAGCATAGCAGTTTGGACCGCGGTAGGATAAAATTCTCTTCAAAACTTCTTCAGGAGTTTGGAAGAGTACTTGAAGAGAGTTTTATCCTACCGCGGTCCAAACTGCTATGCTGTAGCTATCTTGAAGAGCTCTTGTAGAACTCCTGGAAAAAAATGTTATTTGGGAGGTCAAACGTTGATTGTTTCTCAACTCTGTTCCGGCAGGTGATTGCGCAAAACTCCCATATAAAGTAGCAAAAGAATAATTAAACCAGAAACTTTTCACTTACGCCGGGGGAAAACCCAAACAGACCACTGGAATTATTCTGCACTTTTTTTTCTCAATTGTTCTGCTATGTTTCAGTATAGATGAGTTGAAAACTTTTTCCTTCTGCCGCAGCATCACGTCCGCTGCAAATTCAATCGCATCGCGATCGGTTTTATTTACCAAACCTAAAACAGGCAAACCAAAGTTGTTCTTCAACTTTTCCAATCACTGACTAACTGATGCTTCCACAAAGGGGAAATTGGTTTTTGGTTTGAGGATAGTTGGTGCGGTTTGTTTGATGTTTGAAAGTTGATTAGATTCAATCCGATGGTTTTGTTTCAATTTCGTTTAGTTTTAAAAATTCTAACGGAAGCGTTTGAACAAATCTAGTCATGCTTGCCTTTGGTGTGAGAAATGAAATTTAAACCAAATTGCCCAAATTTGCCTAAATTAAGCTTTTTTCCCTGATGAGCATGGCCAAGGCCAGCAAGTCAGAAGAAAAAGCCAAGTTGTTGAATAGAAATCTCATAAAAATCTTATTAGCAGCAAGCCAAACCATTCCATCCCTTATTATGCAAGGGAAATAGCAGCAGCAGGAAAGAAAGAAAAGCAATGCGAAAAACTGCGAACGAGGCTGGGAAAGTTTTGGGTAAGATTTTGGGGCCAGCTGCGAGGATAGCAGGTGGGGCAGGATTCGCCAACACCCCCGGAAACGGAGCCTAATTCTATTAGGGGCCTCCTACTCCGAACAACATTGTGTTCATTACGCTTCATCATCTTTCTGGCATCAGTTTTTCCCTCCCCGGAAGGGACGGCCAGAATGCTGCGTTTTATGGTGTGGAGGCTGGGACTTCCTCAAGTTGAATCCAATTTAGGTTTGGAAGGATCGTATTAGGAGGCTCGTTTTTGGGTTGTGGATTAGAGGAAAAAAAAAGTTGACTGGAGTTTGTTGGTAGTTCCAAAATATGCATTCCTTGGGAGTTATCTAGAAACATGTACTGTTCATGTAACCTTTCCTCAAAAGATGCAAAAATTAATCTTAAATATTAATTTAATAAGAAGTATAATCGAATGACTGATTATTTTTTCACAACGTATCTGCTCTTAATATTTCTTTAACTAAAAAATACACTAAATGCCAAAACCAACCACCATGCATCGAAATCCTTTTCCTTCCTGCTCCATGCTCATCGCAAAAGACGGAGGGACTTGCAAATAAAGTGCAAATCATCTGCCGGTACTTAAGCATAATCATCCGGCTACTCTTCCGAAAAACCTCCCCCCCAAAAGGTCTTCCATGCTAGAGAGAAGGGTACTCCAACCTTCAGTCCCCAAGCCGGCAAACGAAGCCGTAAAGTCCACGCTACTAAACACTTGAAAATACTCTGGAGACTCTTAAGCTGAAGATGTGATAGCAGCCCTATACGAACGAAGGCAGAGAGGATGTGAAACCCATAAAAGTGTCCCATCCCCATCGTTTGCTAAGGGTCGAGCCCAGACTCTGGCAGGAGTCCACAGGAGCGGTTATCTCGTATCCATAAACTTGGTCCCCCCACCCCCTGGTCGTGTCCTGCGTTTTGGGATGACCGACGGGGGAAGATCTCGGCTTACAAGTGCAATTATGTTTTCCCATACCTGATATGCTGCAGCGCAGTACTCGACAAGCAGTTGAGGGAGTTATTTTTTTCGGGGTGGGGTTAAGGACTATCATTTTGACGCCTGGAAACGAAAGGTGAATCGGGTGGAGTGGTTCCTAGCGGCGCTGAAGAACTTGTAATTGTTTGGAGATTGTAGTGTAAAGGTGAATTCGTTTGTGAGATTCATCCAATGTAAAAAAAGAGAAAATAAATTGATGTTATGCAAGGTTGTTTATCGATAAAATTATCGTCGCCACAGTGGTCGGAAACGCAAAATTAGCAGGCATAATTTATTTCCGCATTTTTGAGCATCGCTGTCTAAGAAGCATTTGTTAAAAATAAAATTCTACATCTTTTGGTCAAAACGAGCAGTTTTTTTTGAAAATACTAAAATTTTCACAAGATGTCATAATTTTTCGAAAGTACTAAAATTTTCAAAATTTGCAGTATGGGTATTAGGATGTAACAAAAATGACTTTTTGGCGGGCATTCAAGGGTTTGTTCCGGTGGGCATACTAAGCCCAAATCCAAAATATGAGCTTGATTGGACGTAACAGGAGCTGGCGCTCCGCCCTTCAATTTTAAATGGGATTTAACCCGTAAAAATAGATTTTTTTCAAAAATGTCACATTTTGAGGCATTTTGGCCACTGAAGCGTTTATTGTCAACATCGTTGGCGTGTAGGCCAGATCCTTGCGCATCTTTTGGTATATATAACATTGAAATTTGGAGCACCCTGGAGCTCGGTACAGACCTTCAAAGTTTGGTATTTTTTCGAAAAATCGGCCCCGGCAAAATCAAATGGCGTCTAGGGCGTCGCGAGGCGCGACGCATATCTTTTTTGCCGGGACCGATTTTTTGAAAAAATGTCAAACTTTCAAGGCCTGTACCGAGCTCCAGGGTGCTCCAAATGTCAATGTTATATATACCAAAAGATGCGCAAGGATCTGGCTTACACGCCAATGATGTTGAAAATAAACGCTTCAGTGGCCAAAATGCCTCAAAATGTGACATTTTTGAAAAACTCTATTTTTACGGGTTAAATCCCATTTAAAATTGAAGGGCGGAGCGCCAGCTCCTGTTACGTCCAATCAAGCTCATATTTTGGATTTGGGCTTAGTATGCCCACCGGAACAAACCCTTGAATGCCCGCCAAAAAGTCATTTTTGTTACACTCTAATGGGTATCATACGAATTTTAATTTCGTATGCTTTTGCAATTTATTAGAGTTTTTTTTAATATTCTAAAAATTTCATAAAAACTCTAATAAAGTGGAAAGGCAAACCAAATTTCGTTAAAATTTGAAAATTTTAGTGTTTTTGTAAAAGTACGGATACTTGTGGCAATTTTAGTATTTCCCAGAAAAAAAATATAACAAAATGAAAAAAAAAAAAGCATACATAATTTCACTTTGTTGATATCCATATTGCAAATTAAAAAAAAAATTAGTATTTTCAAAAAAAAAGCTCTGATAATATTTAAAATCCATATTGAAAAATTTGAAAATTTTAGTATTTTCGAAGAAATATGGTATTTTGTTTAAACATTGAATCTCGAAAAAAATCTAATAAAGTGAAAAAGCATACACAATTTCGCTTCGTTGACACCCATATTGCATATTATAAAAAAATAGTATTTTCTAAAAATATTTTTTTTTAAATTTTAGTATTTTAGTAAAGTGAAAAAGCAAAAAAAAAAATGCTACGATTGATACCCATTTTTCTTTTTTAAAAAATGTGAATGTTTTCTAAAAAAATCGGGAATTCGTTAAATTTTTAGTATTTTCCAAAATAATAAGTTTAAAAAGGATAAGAAATTTCGGTTCTATCCCATTCCCCAGAATCCCGTTCCCCAGAATTCCATTCCCCAGAATCCCACTCCCCAGAATGATCCATTCCCCAGAAATATTTATGACCTTGAAAAACATGTTATGTTTCCCATTTGATACAATGCCATTTAGTATAGCGCCGTTTGGCATACCATAATTTGGCATAATGGCGTATAATGGTCAATTGGCATAATGATATACAACATTATTTCAATATTAGAATCGGTTTAAAAAGCCTAATCGACTTGTGATAACTGCTGACCCTATTTTTTATTAAGCATAAGCATAAGCATAAGCATAGGTGCCCACCCGCAGTTGCTACTCCGTTATTGACCAGGACCTCCAGAAGTTACATCCACGAGCCGTGGAAGATAAGTGGGAGCTATCTTTCCTCGCTTCGCAACTTCTCAAAGGCCCCTATCATGCTGATCAATACCGGCGCCGGCCACGACCAGTGGTAGAGTCACGGGGAAGTGGATGGGAATGTTAGTCCGATACTTGAGTGATAGAGACCGCCCAATCGACTGCTTCTCCGACAAAGTATCACATGAGTTTTGAGGGGGTTAGTAGATGGGTATGAGGTCGGGATTCACGAGTGGCAGTCACATCCATGAGCATTTTGTTTATCGGTTGAAATTTTTAAATCTTAGGCAGCCGGCTGCGGAAAGATAAATTATTGATTATTTAGAAAGTTTGTTTAATCGAACGCGTGCCAACCGAGCAGTAGTGCTATGGGCTGGACTTATCAGTATATTTTTACTGTTTGTACAATTTAGATTACGCGAGCAAATTTCAAAAATAGTAAATAAAAGACGATTTACTCTTCAAAAAATCGATAGTTTGCCGAGTTAATACTAAAACTGCCTGTTGGAATAAATTATTACGATCAACGAATATAAACGAAAAGAAAACAGGACACCACGTAACCGATTGTAATGAAATTAAAACAATAACTTAAACGAACTAAACTAACGAAAGCAAAATAATCAAGAACGCGTATACTTAATTATTAAATAATGACCATATAACGATTATTCTCGATAAAATATGATTTGGATTTATCGACCGATTTTGTAGATTTTACGCGGTTTTTAATATTTATGGGGCTAAATAATAAAAAAGAACAAATAAACTCATTCACACTCTCATACACACATAAACTAATTTACATTTTTTGACTTCAACATTACAGCGAGTAAGATTTTTAAATTAGACTTTAAATTATTTTTGAAAGTCATCAATATAATGAAAACAGCCTGTAATGCAAAAATCAAAAATAACAAAGTACCCTAAATTGGGTAGAATTTCCAGCAATAGTAGATTATCTATAATTCCAGATAAGTGGCTGTCAATGCTCACTACTCAGTGAGTGGCACTCACGTGCTCAAACAAACTACTCAAAGCTGAAAAACTGATTGTTAAATTATTTAAAATAATAACGAAAGATTTTATGGCACACACATCCTTCAATGAGCCGGAACAAGGAGAACTATTGAAAAAGTATATATTAAGAACAAATAAAAGAAACCTAATTTTGAATTAGTTAACCTTTTTACAAATGTTGAAATACATGTTACTTGTTAGCATACTTATTAAGAAAGAAAGATGATAAAGGGCAAAAAGAAATTAATAAAAAAGTTTCTTATTTGAAACATCCAAGTCTTTGGCAACACTGTCCAAATGAGATAACTGCTGACCCTATTTTTTATTCTTTAAGAAGGGAAAACTCTCTTTATTAGGGAAAACTGCAGAAGGAAAATTGTCAGCATGCTGGAGTTGTCACAAGCCAACAGTGTTTTCCTTTCTTTAAAGAAGGGAACATTTAACTTTTGTCAGCAATTATTACAATAAAGGCGAAATCTAAATACTTCACACTTTAAACTGATAATTTTTGAAATAAAGTACATTGATAATAAAAATAAAACTTTTCTGGGGAATGGACCATTCTGGGGAATGGGATTCTGGGGAATGGCATTCTGGGGAATGGGATAGAATCAGAAATTTAAATTCGTATAATATCCATATTGCATATTTTGAAAATTTGTTGATTATTTCCATAAAAAATGTTAATTTATGGACATTTTAGTATTTAAAAAAGAACTCTGATAAAGAGAAAAGCACACAAAATTTCAATTTGTTTGTGTGTGTGTGTGTGTGTGTAACCAACCAAACGGGACCACGCGGTCGCTTCTTACAAATTGAGTTGTTTCCATGTATTTTTAGATCTACATTCTATACATGCAAATAACTCGCATAGGCATTTGGAAGGTGTTAGCTCTGCCGAGCTTCGGTGACCCATTTCTACGCTGGCTAGCCGAGCGCGAGGTACTTCAGCTTTATCGACAAGCCCCGCCCTAAAGAACGTTTGGACCAATCGGATTCAAACGTTATTTAGAACTTCCGAACCCTTGTCAAATGGACAAGGACCCAGCGCGTATATAGTTGATAGTAACAGTATTTCTAATTCCAGTCATAGCTCACCAAGTCGCGAAGGCATAGTGGTTAGCATTTTTGCTTACCAATCCAAAGGACGGGGGATCGAACCCCGACTCGAGTGACTTTGATTTTTCGTTCATGTTCAGAGTTTCAAGATTTATATTTCCTATACTTTCTCGTTGGGAGCAGATGGGAATCGAACCCAGGACCATTCGCTTACAAAGCGAACACCGTGACCAGTAAGCCACGGCCGCTCCTTAACAAAATTTCAATTTGTTTGATGCCCATATTGCAAATTATGAAAATTTGAGTATTTTTGAAAAATATGGTATTTTGTTAAAATTTTTGTATTTAAAAAAAAAACTCTAATAAAGTAAAAAAGGATACAAAAAAGCATACCCACATTGCAAACTATGCAAATTTGAGTACTTTTGAAAAAATACTGTATTTTGTGAACAATTTTAAGTACACATTATACTCTAAAACTTACAAGATTTTCAAAAACTATAGTTTTGATGAAAGCATTGAAAATATAACATGATGAAATAAGTCGATTTTAGAAATATATTAAAAAATTAGTTATTGACAAAAAAAAACAAGAAACAAGAAACAAGAAACAAGAAACAAGAAACAAGAAACAAGAAACAAGAAACAAGAAACAAGAAACAAGAAACAAGAAACAAGAAACAAGAAACAAGAAACAAGAAACAAGAAACAAGAAACAAGAAACAAGAAACAAGAAACAAGAAACAAGAAACAAGAAACAAGAAACAAGAAACAAGAAACAAGAAACAAGAAACAAGAAACAAGAAACAAGAAACAAGAAACAAGAAACAAGAAACAAGAAACAAGAAACAAGAAACAAGAAACAAGAAACAAGAAACAAGAAACAAGAAACAAGAAACAAGAAACAAGAAACAAGAAACAAGAAACAAGAAACAAGAAACAAGAAACAAGAAACAAGAAACAAGAAACAAGAAACAAGAAACAAGAAACAAGAAACAAGAAACAAGAAACAAGAAACAAGAAACAAGAAACAAGAAACAAGAAACAAGAAAACAAGAAACAAGAAACAAGAAACAAGAAACAAGAAACAAGAAACAAGAACCAAGAAACAAGAAACAAGAAACAAGAAACAAGAAACAAGAAACAAGAAACAAGAAACAAGAAACAAGAAACAAGAAACAAGAAACAAGAAACAAGAAACAAGAAACAAGAAACAAGAAACAAGAAACAAGAAACAAGAAACAAGAAACAAGAAACAAGAAACAAGAAACAAGAAACAAGAAACAAGAAACAAGAAACAAGAAATGCACTTAGAAAAAAGATAAAGCAAGATTCAACAACTTTGAATTGGCTTCGTTTCAAAACTGAACATGTTTCTTTGTCAATCTTGAAAGTTCCTGGTAAAACTTTCAATCCATTTCGACAGGCAACCACAATCAACGAAAAAACGCATTTTACCTCAATCAGGAAAGCGAAATAATAAAAAACGCTCCAGTGCAAAATGTCGAACAAGCTGACTACAAATTACTCCATGTCATGACCTGGCCCGGCAAAAAGAGGACCACCCGCCACCCGGAAGTGGCCAGCCAGACCAGAATGTGTGGCAACTTTCCCGTATCAGGAATCGATTTGGACCGACCTTCGCCCGTCGTGCCCATCAGCATTCAGCAGAGGAGACCCATCCCGCGATGCGTTTCAACCTCACAACCTGAAGGCGATCCTTTTTTTCCACTTATTTCCACGGAAGAGTGGGGGATGCCGGAAAAGGATCCGGTGGACGGAGATTGACACCGGTGTTCGTTTCGCTGGTTGAAAGTGGAAACCGCTTGAAACGCAGACAGCGAGCGGAATTCCAAAATGATAGCAAGAGAAAAAAAAATCGTGTAAAAAATTCCCCGTGATTGTGAGTGCGCGAAGGGTGAAACGTCAAACGGAAATCGAACCGAACCGCAGCAGACGAAGCAACACCAGTATGCTCAAATGATCAAAAGTAATCAAACCGCAGAGTTAATTTGTGTCGGTTAAAAACTCGTTCGGGAATCGATGGAGTTTATGGATAACCTACGATACGATACGATATGATATCAAAGAGTAATAAACCACTAAATCAGAAAAAAATATATATTTTTTTAAACTCGACTGTATGCAATATTACTTTGGAAATCAGCATGGAAACATAGTTTTTAACTCAAAGTAAAATGCATAATTGAGAAATTATCTATTTTAAAGTTTTCTTTATAAATCTCATTTCCTTAAAAAAAATAGCATGTTCTCGTTTTGAATTATTCTTACTGAAGTGAGGGAATTTTTTTTAGCTGTAACCAATTTAACAATAATATTGATTTAAAACATAGTTGACAGGATTGCCAAATCTCTATTAGAAATTCAAAACGATCAAATTGTTACTTGATTATTCACAAATAAAAAATGTTGAACATGTCTGATGATCCTTGAATAAATATTTTAGCTTCACAGAGAAAAAAAGTTTTATTTTGGAAGGTTGAAATTTTGGTTGGTTGATATAATATTTCTTTAAAAATATGTAATAATGTGAACCTCATGAAAATTCGTTTGTGATGAATTTTCACCAAATTCTATTGTGATATGTATCACGCATATTTTACCCAAAATGTGTCACCATTTCCTGATGAATATTACCATAATATTTTCTGTGTTTTGTAGATTTAGTTTTTGTAATTCATTTTCTTATAATCATGTTAAGAAGACAAATATTTAGGAACTCTCTTTACAAAAATTAAAAAAACCCAAAATCTGTTTCTTAAAAACACTGATATTTGATTTATCGATTTGATTTAACACAAAAAAGTTCACTTTTAGAAAGTTGAAAATTTGGTTGGTCAAAAATTACATATTTTACATATTACATTTTACATTTTGAGTAAAAAACTAACTCACTAACTCAATAACACCCACTTTAATTTTTTCGATCACTCACTCGTTCTCTTATTCACTAACCAATTTTCTCATTTACACACTTACTCACTCATTCACTCACTCATTCACTTACTCATTCACTTACTCATTCACTTACTCATTAACTCACTCATTAACTCACTCATTAACTCATTCATTCACTCACACATTCACTCACTCATTCACTCACTCATTTACTCACCCACTCACTCACTCATTCACTCACACATTCACTCACTCATTCACTCACTCATTCGCTCACTCATTCACTCATTCGCTGACTCATTCACTCCTCACTCACTCATTCACTCACCCTCTCACACACTCACATACTAATTTACTGACTCATTCGCTCACTCGCTCACTCACTCACTCATTCATTGACCAACTTGCTTAATTTAGTTACTCACTCTTCCGCTCATTGGCTTTCTAACTAACTCTCTCGCTCACTTCATGACTCATTCACTCGCTAATGTATTCTCCCGCTCGTTTACTTACTCTCTCACCAACTCTCTAAAACGTATTGCTCACTCGTTCGCTAACTTTGTCTAATGGTCTTCGATCGGCTTTGTTTTAATCATCAAGTCGATTGTTTGAAATAAATTGTGTTTAAAACATTTCGCAAAATTTTGTTTGCACACTTTCAACAGATTTTTCCGAGTAGGATTTAGAAGTCTGTTTAGGTTTTTAATTACTATTACTAATCAATGATTAGAACATAATCTCATACAGTTAACCAGGTGTAACAGGAAGAAAATGAATTCTATTTTCAACTTCTAAATCACCTTCCCCCACAACAAATCCCGAATATTGCTCGGCCCACCCCAGCAGTAGCCTGCAGGTCACGCAAAGCCCACCACATAAAACAGGAAAGCCGATAAATTACATGTCACCCGCCAGGTAATTCCACACTTGATATGGGTCTCCCGAGGACGACCCCGCCAACGGCTGGATTACTAACCCCAGAGCTCGGTATGTGTATCAACTTGGAGGAGAAGGAGCTAAACACCGGGAAATCTGGCGAGGAAAGGTCAAGAAAAACTTTGGTATTCTCGTCAGTCTGTCCTCACCTGGATCCACACCCCTGCTGGGTGGTTGTCAGCTTTGGCCTCATGACAAGGGTATTTAATTTTGTACAGTGTGTCCATGTTTTACATTATGCTTGGGGATTACTATGCCGAAGATGTTGCATCCGATCAAACTTTTCCGGGGAAAAACGGCTGAAGTTGGTGCGGGGGAAGATTTTCCACTCAATTGGTTTTTGCACTGCACGGTTGACCCCCATCGGGAGGATGGGGTGATTTGGGATAAAGTTTGCCAACCCCGTAAAGCGGTTTAACAGCCAGAGTGATTGGCGGTGGTGGACTAAAGTTTGGATCGTGATGTTGACAGGCAAATTAATTAGATATTTGGTTGTTCTAAAACAAAATGCTTAACTGGTGTTTAAGTGAAGGAGCGTGAAAGCATCTTCTCTAAAAAATTACATAAAAGTTGAATTATTGAAAAATTCTGATTGACGGTCGATTGGTATCTGCAAAATGGAGCCCAACAATTCAAACGGGCACAAAAGTTTTGAAAACAAAGCGATGCCGTCGTGCTAACTTGTCGTACAGTCATCCCTCATATTCGGAACAGTTTACAGATGTTCAAAAAATCATATCAAATCGGTAATTGAACTTAATGATTAGCTTTTACCTTCATTTGAAAGCTTTTCATGCGATCTTTCGAATGCTGTATCGAACAACTGCAAATTTTAACTTTTATATCAAGTTTTTAAAGAAAAACTTTGACCCTTGAAATCCACAAATTCGGAACACTTTTTTCTTACGGATGTAAACAAACTTTGGATCTCTCCAGGAGTACATATTTGTAACAAAATAATGACTTCACACACTGCAACCAGTGAAACTCAAGCTTAGTGACGTTTTACCCATGGTCTGATAACATTTTTTGTGAAAATAACAGTTAAATTCAGGTGTTCCACAATTGTGGGAGGCACAATAACATCCCACAATTATGGAACAGGCAATTTTGAGGCAGTGTTTTGCTGCTCTGGATAAAATTGTCTTGAAATGAAGTTTTTTGTTCAAAAAGTACTACTTTTACTAGTGAACTAGCAAGAAAATGTCCAAATAAAGGTCCTAAAAATAGTAGGGTCGAGAGAAAAGCTGCATTTGGCATGCTATTGCCAAATTATCACAAAAGTGTTCCGAATTTGTGGGTGTTCCGAATATGTGGGATGACTGTACGTCGCTTTTACGTTCCGAGAAAAACGCGTTTTAATGTTTGACCTTGAATATAGAAAATCGAGAGCATGCAATGTAAACAATAACAAACAAGTTTTGTTAGGATGACCATTCTGTGCATTTTCCCGAAGTTTTGATGAATTTGGTTGCGGGAGTCCCGAGTTATAATCAAAAATGTTTACGGTAGTCGGGCTTGTACGTGTGTCAATCGCGTTCTGACCTGAAATTCCTTTGGCCAGTTGTCGCACTTACATTAATTTTCAGTGTGTGACAAAATAGCACGGCAAGATTGAAACTTCTTTCACATGCAGATTGACCTCAATGTTTTTTTTTCGGTTTTTATTGAATATCTCATGATTGTAATCGAATTTTGGGGATCTGTTAAGGTCAATAGGAAAGGAATTGTGAGCTGCATAAAATGGCGTTCTTAACTCAATTTGGCCCAAAATGCACGTGCGACAAGATAGCACGACAGCGACGATTTGCTCAATATTTAGTTTGAAATCATCGCAAAAAAAACAGATATTTTCTTCAAGCATTTAACTTCCCGACAGTTGGGGTGGAGAACTTCCGATCTCCTCAAACAGTCTACACCAACTAACAACATGTAACAAGGGTGCAACAAGTAAACATGTAAACAGAGTCCCATTTCGGATGAACGCATTCATTCTTGAACCAAGCCTGCGCACCAACAATCCAACTCCGGCCGATTCACGGGATGAACCTTTAAGGGGAAACTCTCCGGTCGTTCGGTTCCATTCCAGAAGCCGGAAAGCACACTTTCTTCGATGCATTACGGTTTCGTGGTTGATTAGATCCTGATCCTGCCACAACACACCGCCGTAACTCGGGGAGTTGGGCATGTGTGCGCTTTTGGAATTGGTTTGGTTTGGTTTCGTTTGGAGTGAGTGTTGCTCTGGGGGGGGAGGTTTGTCAATAATAATTACGTTGTGATCATCGATACAAACGATGGACTTTGGACGAAGTTGAGCGGTTCGGTGATGTTTGTGGCTTCAGTTGGGGGGTGCGCTATGATACAGCAAGTTAAGATTGTGGTAGGTTTTTGATGAGGATAAAAATGCCTTCTTCAGATTCGTCCTTGTATCCACTGAGATTCTACACTGTTCTGCTCCATCTGGTGCTGAAACACGTGATTCCTTCGGGACACCCTCCCCAACCTATCTCAGAAGACGACTGCAGTGTATTCTGCTCAAGATAACAACATCACGCAAGGATTACGTTACGTACGGCAAACCTCAATCCAGCGAGATAAGAGGCACCCTTTATTTTTATTGATGAAACTGTGGGTATTCCCATTGCTCGGGCTGAGACACGGTTCAACTTCCGTCAGAACGTCGTCGTTTGTTTCGAAAGGAGAGAAGCCAACCCAGCCGTGTACAATTGAAATTTGCGATGTGACGAACTTTGCCGCGGTGTAGAGCGGTTCTTCCCGAGGAGTCGTTTCGTCTAATCTAAGAACACAAACAGTTCTACGCTACGGCGCTACACGGGTACGACGCGATGTTCTCACACACAGAGCGGAAGCGGAAGTCATCCAAGAACGTACACACAAGTTTTACAGGGTACAGTAAACCCCGGACTGCTGGAATGGTTGTTTTGAACCCGCACCAGAGTGTTGTAATATCCGCATCGTGGGAGAAACCTGGTAGTTGTAGCGACGGAAACTTGCTGGTTTGACAGTACGGTTGAGCCACGGTTACGTACTTTCGTCCTCCTTTCAACTGATTTTGTCGCACCAACAGGGTGTTACTTTACTGTCTAAAGCAATGTAACTTCAGGATATCCGCTTGGGAGGGTCGCATATATTTTTTCGCCTTGAAGGAACCGTCAGTAATACGAGGTGAAGTGAAGGAGAAGGAAGTAATATTTGGCAAAATTTGCTCAGGGAATCTGAAGTACGGGGGCCAATGAACAAGAGGGTTGCGTTATCGCAACTATTTATCATTCCGGGTCCTTTTTTGAAGGAGGAAAATAGTCAGTAAGTCGTCAGTTTGGGAATTCTTGCCCTGATGGTCTGCTGGGAGCAATGTTCTGTTATCAGCGTGGGGGTTACGTTTGATCACAATGAGTTAGTTTGAATAGTTGACGGTTGATGCGGAAAGGGAATAAGTAATTCGGACAAATTGAAGAGATTAGCCAACCAGCAATGGCTGTGTTTTGGTTGCAATCGATTAAATAAAATTTTGTTGGTTTTGGAATCACAGTCTAATTTAAAGCCACAAAGCAACAACAACAAATAGTTCGCTCCATTTCATTGAATACATCTGGAGCAACACGAGAAAAGGGCGGATAAGCATTTTGACAGCTGAAACTGTTTTGAAAATTCCAAGTCAACAAGTAACTTTTTCACAAAACTCGAAGTGTTAAACAATAGCTGACCTTTCCAGCTACCTTCTATCGCTGCAGGTTTTGTTAAATAGTTACCTGTTGTCTCGGAATTTGCGAATTAGCTCTAGCTGTCAAAATGCTTATGCGCCCTTTTCAAATGTTGCTCCAGACATAACGATAATTTTGTGAAAAGAGTTCAGCGGGTAACAAAAACAGATGTAGTAATCATTAGCTGATTTAAGATTGATTAGTAATTCACGGGTAAACGCTCACCGGTGACCGGTTCCAAAGTGGCCAGGTTATGTCAGCGAACAACGCTTTAATCAAAATTATCAATCATTCAATTGCATGAAGTTTGAAATGTCGGATGATAGGATTGCATATTTCGGAAGTGTCCCCAAGGGGCCACCAGTAACCGGTTCCAGAGTAACCAGAGTGGATCAGAGAATAACGGCATGGCTAAAGGTTGACAAATCTTTTAATTTCATGAAGTTTGATGAACCGGTTCCAGTTTACCCGGAACTGGCCAGTAAACCTCCGGAGTGGTTCGGGCAATCGTGTATTGTGTTTTTAAGTAAGTTTTTTGGATCAGTTTCAACTATCGTAAGTGCAATGGTGTCGCATATACGTAAACAATTAATTTTTTGGATGTTCCGGTTTTCCAGAACCAGAAGGTCATCTGGCCCTGACATCAATATTTGTGGTTACAGTTTGGCCACAGTGACCAAATCCGGGTTTAGATCGGATTCGAAAATGGAACATCATAAGCTTTCATTTGAGACGAAGAGAAACAGATTTAATCAGGTACTGAATATTTTAAAGTTTGGGGTCGAAAAATACCTTTAAAGTAACTTCACAACTGCCAATAGCCCACGCAGTCGTCATATTTTTTGACATGTTGAGCTATTGGAATTTTACACCACATTTTTATACCATGGATTCACCGGTTCCAGGTGGCCAAATTATCCAGATGGCCTCGGACAGTCATCCCATAGCCAGCATATATGTTTTATATGACGCATGGCATATTTCCATGACTTCTAGATTTTGTCCCCCACGGTTATACTACGGAACCGGTTCCTGAGGTTCCGGGGCTATCTGGAGGGGTCATCATATGCCGTAAACGCATAGGAGGATTCAATTTTTTACACTAAAACCTCATACTGTACAAGAAAAACATTGAGTAACCACAAAGTGACCCCGCTAGACAAACCATATGTACCCCAATGGAATCCACGATGAACCCGGAACAATCTGGAATTCAGGCCCAACTCAAAGGTCATTCGAAACTAGACCAAAAACGGGAACTGCCCTGAAAGTTTCATCAAAATTGGAACCGGAGAACCGGAGAAATATTTTTTTTACATTTTAACCCTATACTGCCCAAATTTTTTATTCGAAAATTTTTATTTTTCCCGTGTTCAGGAGGTCATTTTGAGCAACTTTTGTTCTACGAAAAACTTTACTTCTCTTGTTTTATGTTTTTCTTGTTTCATTTTTAGTATTTTAATTTGCATTTATCTTGTTTAGTTTATGTTTGGTTTTGGTAGTATTTGGCCTACTCTAGCACCTCCTATCATTACATTTTGCCAATCTAATTTTTTCATGATTTTACAGTAACTTTTTCAATTTTTTGCATGTTTTTCACATTTTCTGCTATAAAATGGAACCATTATCATTTAAATTGTAAATAAATGCGTAGAGGCATAGTCTGGGGCACTAGAAAAATTCTTTTTACTTAAAATATAGGAAATGTTAGTAAAAGACACAGCCAAAGTTGACCCCTAAAAAAATTACATTTTTATAAACATTGCTAAAGTCACATAAAACAAGTCAAACTTCCAACCCTAAAATTTTCCAAAATTTTAAAAGTTCTCCTTTCCAATGATTTTTGAAGATCAAAAATTGGTTGAAAATGGCCTTTTGGCCGCTCTCCTTCAGAACGTTCAAAATTAATTTGTTCTGTAAAGTATTTATTTATACTTTAAATCTAATGATAACATTTTTTAAGGCTCTAGCATTTATAAAGCAAAAGTAATGGCGATTATTTTAATTTCCGAAAAGACTTAAAAGGACCCCAATACAGTAGGAAGGTTAACATCACTGAATTTAAATACAGACGTTCATTCGAAACAATCTTTTGTTTCGAATTTCATTTTTTTTCAATTGTTTGTTTCAGTATTCTGCCTTAGGCTCATAGTAGACAAACAAATCAATGAAACTCAAAACCGAGCACAGATAATAAAAATAATCACAACGAAAGAATTGGTCATATTTTAAACTTGATTGCAATCAATTCTCTTGAATTTTATTTAAAAATGTGAAAAACACTCAACAAATCGATAAGGTGGCAACAAAATTATGATTATGGTAGGTCGTAGAATAGGCCTAAAACTACCAATAAAAACTTAAGTGAATCGAGATAAATGCATATAAAATACTAAAAATCATTTAAAAACATTAAACAAGAAAAGTAAAATTTGTCGAAGAGAGTAACTTTCTACGAAGCGTTTTAAATGGGCGTAATATTCAATGTTTGGCCCTTTTAAAATGTTAGTCTTGATTTAAAAAATTTCAAAATATTTTTTTCGAAAATATCGGAAAATTTCACGAATGTTTCATGTGTTAACATTGAAAATCGGACCATTATTTGCTGAGATATGGTCATTAGAAAATGGTGGGTTGTTTTGGTGAGATTAAGAAAACTTCAATTTTCGTGTTTCTTTTTCTTAAAGCGAGGTTCAATCTTCAATGTCTCTGAGACAATTTTATAGCAAATTTTCTGAACTTTTCAAAAAAAAATTTTTTAGAAATGGTCACTCATGGTAACTATTTTTAAAAATTGAAAAACTGCAAATATTTCGCTAAAATCAAACTTTCGGTGGCTATATCTTGAAAACGGAGCCTTTTATCAAAAAATCTTTAAAGTACTTTTCGATTGCAAATTCAATTTTGCATTAAAAAATAATGTCAAACTTGTTTTTGCATGAAACTTCGATTTTTTCCAAAGATCACTGTTTTTTTTCAAAAATTCATAACTTGGCGGCAAATTTTTTGACCATGTTTCTCTATGGCTCAAAAGTTGCGGATTTTTGTCCCATAAAACATATCAAAAAATTTCGAAAATAAAAAAAAAATTGGAAAATTGAGTTTTAGTGAAAAAAAAATTTATAAAAAAATCTGCAAAAAAATTTTTCCATGTACCTATTTTTTTTCTCAAAAGTCCTCAACAATACCTACAACTTTGCCGAAGACACCAAATTGATCAGAAAATTCACTCATAAGTTACAGTCATTTTTGTATGGACAGCAGCCAAAATTGTATGGAGATTTGTATGGATGAACCAATCACACAAAATAGTTTGAGCCAAATCAAAAAATACAAATAAAATCCATTTCCGGTTTTGGTAGAAAAAAACCTGTTAAAAATTAATTTATCTCGGCAGTAGTGTGTTAAACCTTCAATCTATTTATGGTTTTCAATTCAGCAATTTTCAACCAGATAAAGCAAACCATCCACTTTAACGACCCACAAGACTTTTGTGATCTCTATTGCAAGTTTCTGCTCGAACCTAGGAGTTCAAAGGATTGGATGGGAAGAGCACCCAAACCTCTTTTTATTAATTTAGTATGAGTTAGGAGATGAATTCAAAATATCATCGATGTCTCCCGTAGTTTTCAAAATTTAAAAATATTTGTAACACAATTCATTCTAAGTGCAAAAAGCTCTGATTGATGTGTACCGTTGATATAAATAACAAGCTAATCCCGACAAACTTCGATTTGTCTTTTTTCGTTTCTTGACGTTTTTGGCTTTTCTACGTATTCAGCCTCCTATGATAAAAATTTGATTTTACGCAACTTTTCCCAACAAATCTGCAGATTTTCCGGAATCGGTTCCAGAGTGGCCAAAGTTGTCACTTTTTGGCGTAGGAACCTTCCTTGGACACCTCGATCCGGCGCTCCGTATTGAACTGATTTTTTTTCAAATTTATGTAGAAGATAAATAATAATATTGTCAAAAGTGGGTCCAAAGGTCACATAATAAAGTTGACTTTATAGCTGTCGGCCACCATTGCTGGTACCAACCACTAGTGTCTTCCTTTTATCTACAAGGACTTCGCCGCCCTGGGCTCCTAAGTGTATGAAAGTATGGCAAGGAACGACGGCGCCGAATATCCGGAGCGCCCGCGGCAGGATTCGAACCGGCGACTTCTGGATTGTGAGTCCAGTCCGCGGTCCGCGGTCACATAATATCGGCTCAAAAACTATAATTTCACCCCTCACTCCTGTGAAAATAGAGGACCCAACTAGAACTGACCAACTTCTAAAACTGCTCTTGACAGATGCTCAGAAAAGTTCAAAACCTAGGCATTAGTAGTCTGACAAAGTTTCGAAAGTTTATACTATATTTCGTTCGGATTTCTGCCGGGGGCCAACTCTACCGGAAGTGGATCTGCTGCAGGCGTCAAGCGTGTGTATCTCGACACTTTTGGTGACACCCCAACAACTGGTACTTTGCTCGAGCCGAACTCAGCGAGCTTCCGCCGCTCAGTACGTGACCCAACTCTGCGTGACGTACGGCGAAATCACGAGTAAGCACTGCTGTTCAACGTCGACTCAACCGAGGGTGACAAAACGAACAAAACAGTGCACAACAATTCAACAGTCAGGGACTGGTTGCGGGCACACAGTATAGAAAATTTAAATGAATTTTGCAGGTTTTATTGTAGAGACTTTACTTTCAATTTTACTTTAAAACATGATACCGACAATTGTAAGAGAATAACGCATCAACAGATTTTTAACTGTTTCGCAGTTCATGTTTTATGCGTGCAAACGAAAATCTACCAGAAGATGAACTTGTTAGAACACATGTTGCCCCCTTTCACGTGAGGCAGAAAGCTCACACAGCTCTTCGTGTCATGTCCCAGGGTTAACCTTAAAAACCATCGCCAGCAGCAGCGTCAAAGGAAGACATTGTGTGCAGCAATTCGAGAGACCGAGGGTGCGATTTGAGAGTTGAAATTTAATCTTAGTCAGAGTTGGAGAAATTTAAAACTACCGTTGGGGCTTGGTGATGTTACCTAGAGAAACGATGCCACCAAACGCATAAATCTTGACATGTCGGAGCGCAAGGACTCCTAGCCTGGCAGTGTAGGTCACAACGGGTTGCGTCACATGTTGATGAAATCTTGCCACAAAATATGGCTCTAGCTATAGGTATTTCGGGCTTACACGAAACGGCGTACACGAAATGGCGAAATCATGTAATTGTCGACCTTTGAATGCGAGAAGCATTCAAAGATGCACGTGATAGGGTGCCCTTGTCTTAGTGAAACTTTTCAGAAAAGCCATGATATCTTTTCCAAAGCCATACGTAATCATAACTAAAATTTCAACGAAGTGTTTCGCTGAGCTATAAATATTAAGTTAGCATTTCGGATTTGCACGTGTGTCAAACGCGTTCTGACCTGAAATCCCTTTGGCCAGATAGCACGACAAGATCGAAACTTCTTTCATATGAAGAGCGACAACAATGCACGGAGTTTTTTTCGGTTTTAATAGAATATTTCAGGATTGCGAGACTTTGAGAGCTACACAAAATGGCGTTCTTAACTCAATTTGGCCCAAAAATACACGAAAACGACGATTTGTAATAACT
Organism: Culex pipiens pallens; assembly: GCF_016801865.2. Taxonomy (NCBI): domain Eukaryota; kingdom Metazoa; phylum Arthropoda; class Insecta; order Diptera; family Culicidae; genus Culex; species Culex pipiens. The sequence continues at coordinate 66,844,711 of NC_068939.1, forward strand.
TGCTTGCTAACTGGATTCAGGGCACTCTATCTCGTGTACCATACCTTGTCGCAGCAAGACGACGTTCTCCTCTCAGAAACCACAATGAAACTGTAAAAGCTCGCCGAAAATGCCAAAAATTTCCCATGTGTCAAAATGGCATGATAAATGGATGGAATCCGCAGCAGCTTCTAGAGCCAACAATGTTCGCGCATATTCTGCTCTCGCCGTGAAGTGGCAACAACATCTCGAGCATATTTCCTGAGCTAGAAATATTACATCTCGGGAAGACGCTCTCTTCGTCGTCGGTTGTGTCATGAATCTTCGCCATAAACCCGGGGATCCCACGGTGGTGGTTCCAGCCAACGGTTTTTAATTTGCTTACCGGCGGAATGATTTGAGGTTTCCTAATACCTGTGGGTAATCTGTTACAAGATGCAGAGAAGGAAAATTTAATTTCCTTCTCGCTGGTAAATTAAAAAGTTTTCCACGCAAGAATGTGAAACAATTACTCACTTACTCCCACATTCGAGCGCTGAAGAATCACAATCTTTCGAAAGCAGAAAACTTTGTTGGCCATTTGCGAATGTTCCCACGAGGATGTTTAACCAGGATTTGGGCTGACAAAATTTGATGACGCTAATCTACATCGCTAACACACTCTATTTCTAGCTCTGTGGGAGGACCACAATAATCGTTTCCGGCAGTGAGGCTTGCAAAAAGGATAAAGCTCTAACTCCCACAGCGGATACGAGTGTCCGCCGTCCGGAATGTGCATTTTCCAGCATGGGAAAAGTTTTGCCATCTAGATCGGAAACTTTACCATTACATCTTTCTTGTTGCGAGAATGTGTGGATTTGTGCATTAAGTGAGTGGGGATGGGGTGGTGTGGAACAATTGTAAATTCAATCATGAGTGGCCGTGTCGTGGTGGCAGGAAATTACATTCAATTGAGGCACTTCTCGGGACACTTTCTCTATAGTTGGACTTTTGATTTGATTTAGGATGGAGACAGAGTTTACAGGAAAGCAAAACAAAAATATATTCATGCTCAAAAGTTTCAAATATTTATGAACATGCTCTTAATGTCTTCAATTAATTTCGTGAAATCACCCTTTCGATCATGGAAGTTCCATAACTTATAAATGTCAACATCTGAGCAAATCCTCCATATTCACATTTATATTTTTTTATATATCAAAAGCGATTGAATTATCTCAAAAAATATTTTATCACAAGCTAATCCCTCTCACTGGTGAGATGTGAGACATAATGACAAAATCTCTCCAGAGTTTTCAAAGAAAGGTAAAATAAAAAATGGTACCATTTGGCGGCCATGTTTGTTTTTAAAAATCATTAAAATCTTGATTCAGAATACATCAATCAAAAAATGAATGAATGAATGACCAAAAGTAAATAACACCTTTTATTTTTGAACATGTGAAAAAATACATATTTTTGAATAATTTGCAGCTTGAAACGGTGACCTTTTGTGTCAAAGGGACTTTTATGTAAAATTGGACGCCCGATTTGATGGCGTACTCAAAATTCCGAAAAAAGCGTATTTTTCATGGAAAAATAAACACTTAACAAGTTTTAAAAACTCTGCCATTTTCCGTTACTCAAATGTAAAAAAATTTGGTTCATGTCATATTAAGGGAAATTAAGTGTACTTTTCGAATCTTCATTAACCCGGAAGGGTATGTTTTTCATTTAGAACATGATTTTTCATTTTAAAATTTCGTGTTTTTTTGTAGAGTTATTTCAAAACTTTTTTTTCTTAAAATAGCGATAACTCGTGATGTTTACAAGCAAACCCCTAAAGATTTTGTAATTGTCTGCTCTACAACTTTGTAGAACATCGATATACTCTTAAAAAATAACCCTGCAAAGTTACAAAAAACACGAAATTTTAAAATGGAAAATTTTGGTTCTGAATGAAATAAATACCCTCCTGGATTATTGTAGATTCAAGAAGTACATTTAATTTCCTTTAAAATTACAAGGTCCAAATTCTTTTACAGCTAAGTAATGGAAAATCTCAAAATTTGAAAAACTTTTTAGTGTTTTTTTTTTCATGAAAAATACTTTTTTCACAAAAAAGTCCCTGTGACACAAAATTTCCATCTCACTGCAAATTATTGAAAAACATGTCTTTTTTCGCATGTTCAAAAATGAAAGGGGTCGTACCGCTACTCCGTCATAAGATATTAAAAATATCAGAGATATCGGATTCGAAGAGGGGTCGGGGCAACTTTTCCCGATTTCGTGTGCGTTGGTAGAGAATTACCCATATGATACTAATTTTTAAAACATAAAATTGGATAAATCACACAATGTCCATGTATTTTTTTTTTTCAAAGGTGCTGATAAATGAATCAATAAGTAAATAAATTGCATTTTTTTTGAAACCAAATGGACCTTGGGCAGTGAATGAGCACTTTGCTCAAAGCTGTCGTTAATAAACGAATTATCAACAACAGCAACAAATGGACCACTACTAAGGTTATTTAAAAAAAACATTCGAAAAGGGAAAACACATTGAAATTTATGAATTCAAATAAAAAGAATTAATGTATAACACAGCAGCAAAAAAATAATATTAGGATAAGTAAAATAAAAGTAACACTTTTGCTTTGAAAACATTAGCAACTATTATTGCAAAATCTGGTTCTGAAAATATATTTAAAAAAAAACATGAAATTTTTAAAAAATATCGATAATTTGTTCAAAATATGACCAAAAAATATTTGTTGATTTTCGAATTTTAAGATGGAGCATAATTTTTGAAAAATCTAAATAAAGGAGCAACTCTCTACGAAATCGGTCGATTTCGACCATTTTTATTTTTTGTATTTTTTTATTTGGCTCAAACTTTGTGGGGGCCTTTCCTATGACCAAATTAGCTATTTTGTGTCATTGGTTCACCCATACAAGTCTCCATACAATTTTGGCAGCTGTCCATACAAAAATGGTATGTAAATATTCAAACAGCTGTAACTTCTGAGTGAATTTTCTGATCAATTTGGTGTCTTCGGCAAAGTTGTAGGTATTGTTGAGGACTTTTGAGAAAAAAATAGGTACGCGGAAAAAAAATTGCAGATTTTTTAATCAACTTTTTTTCACTAAAACTCAATTTCCCAAAATACTTTTTTTTTGATTTTCGAGATTTTTTGATATGTTTTAGGGGACAAAAATCCGCAACTTTTGAGCCATAGAGAAACATGGCCAAAAAATCTGCCGCTGAGTTATGAATTTTTGAAAAAATAGTGATTTTTGGAAAAAATCAAAGTTTCATGCAAAAACAAGTTTGACATTATTTTTAAACGCAAAATTGAATTTGCAATCGAAAAGTACTTTACAAATTTTTTGATTTAGGCTCCGTTTTCAAGATATAGCCACCAAAAGTTTGATTTTAGCGATTTTTTTGCAGTTTTTCAATTTTTAAAAATAGTGACCATCTCTAAAAATATTTTTTTAGAAAAGTTCAGAAAATTTGCTATAAAATTGTCTAAGAGACATTGAAGATTGGACCTCGGGTTGCTGAGATAGAGCCGCTTTAAGAAAAAGAAACACGAAAATTGAAGTTTTCTAAGTCTCACCTAAACAACCCACCATTTTCTAATGACGATATCTCAGCAACCAATGGTTCGATTTTCAATGTCAATACATGAAACATTCGTGAAATTTTTCGATCCTTTCGAAAATTTTTTTTGGAAATTTTTAAATCAAGACTAACATTTTAAAAGGGCCAAACATTGAATATTACGCCCACTTAAAATGCTAGTCTTGATTTAAAAATTTCAAAAAAATTTTTCGAAAAGATCGGAAAATTTCACCATTAGTTGCTGAGATATCGTCATTATAAAATGGTGGGTTGTTTTGGTGAGACTTAGAAAACTTCTTTAAAAATCTTCATCATCCCGGTACGAGAATCGAACTCATGACCTCTGGATTGGAAATCCAGCACGCCGCTAGTCGAAACCCATCCCCTACCGGTCAGTATTCCCAGTGAGCAGATTTACTCTTTGAAGAGATCTGACTTGCCGAGCCAGACAGGAATCCAACCCATCACCTTCCGCTTACAAGGCGAAACCCGTAACCTCTCGGCCACGGTAGCTCGGCAAACTTCAATTTTCGTGTTTCTTTTTCTTAAAGCGGCTCTATCTCAGCAACCCGACGTCCAATCTTCAATGTCTCTTTGACAATTTTATAGCAAATTTTCTGAACTTTTCTAAAAAAATATTTTAGAAATGGTCATTATTTTTAAAAATTGAAAAACTGCAAAAAAATCGCTAAAATCAAACTTTCGGTGGCTATATCTTGAAAACGGAGCCCTTTATCAAAAAATTTGTAAAGTACTTTTCGATTGCAAATTCAATTTTGCGTTAAAAAATAATGTCAAACTTGTTTTTGCATGAAACTTTGATTTTTTCCAAAAATCACTATTTTTTCAAAAATTCATAACTCGGCGGCAGATTTTTTGGCCGTGTTTCTCTATGGCTCAAAAGTTGCGGATTTTTGTCCCCTAAAACATATCAAAAAATCTCGAAAATCAAAAAAATAAGTATTTTGGGAAATTGAGTTTTAGTGAAAAAAAGTTGATTAAAAAATCTGCAATTTTTTTTCCGTGTACCTTTTTTTTTCTCAATGTCCTCAACAATACCTACAACCAAGCCTACAACTTTGCCGAAGACACCAAATTGATCAGAAAATTCACTCAAAAGTTACAGCTGTTTGAATATTTACATACCATTTTGTATGGACAGCTGCCAAAATTGTATGGAGACTTGTATGGGTGAACCAATGACACAAAATAGCTTAATTGCTCAAAGATAATTTTCCTTAACCCGTATAGGCCTGGGTGAAATTGGAATCACTAAAATGGCCATAACTCAGCGAAAACTCAACCAATTTGCATACTTCTTTATTAGTTGGACTCGTTAAAATGTCTATTTTCCGAAAATGACCTGCAGAACCCGGAAATGTTCCGGAGGCCGGAGATATTCCGGTGGGTCACTGGGTCAAACAGGGTCAAAAATTGCCATTTTTGGGTCCCGCACTATTTTGTTAATAGAAATCTTGGAAAAAACACATTTTTTCATGTTACGATCTTTGTTCTACCAACAGACAATACTGACCATTGATTTTGCACCACCGGGGATGTTCCGGATTGAACGGGCAGGTTCCCTACCCCGGGAGGAACCGGTCAAGGGACGGTCAGAAATAAAACTATTTCTATTATGGCAATATGGGTGTCAAAGTTCATAATTTTCAAAATTTAGCTCATCCATGATCACCAAAACCACTTTTGGATCGATCTGGCCACTTTGGGACCGGTTCCCGGTACTCCGGTGATACCTGGAATAAGGCAAATTACGGGATTATTTCTGAATAATTTTTGACTGGGCAATATGGATGTCAAAGTTCATCATTTTCAAAACAAAGCTCATCCATGATCACCAAAACCACTTTTGGACCGATCTGGCCACTTCGGGACCGGTTCCCGGTACTCCGGTGGAACCCGGAATATGGCAATTTACGGGATTATTTCTGAATAATTTTTAACAGGGCAATATGGATGTCAAAGTTCATCATTTTCAAAACAAAGCTCATCCATGATCACCAAACCACTTTTGGACCGATCTGGCCACTTCGGGACCGGTTCCCGGTACTCCGGTGGAACCCGAAATATGGCAAATTACGGGATTATTTCTAAACAATTTTTGACAGGACAATTTGGAAGTCAAAGTTCATCATTTTCAAAATTTAGCTCATCTATGATCCCCAAAACCACTTTTGGATCGATCTGGCCACTTTGGGACCGGTTCCCGGTACTCCGGTGGAACCCGGAATAAGGCAAATTACGGGATTATTTTTGAATAATTTTTGACAGGCCAATATTGATGTCAAAGTTCATCATTTTCAAAATCAAGCTCATCTATGATCTCCAAAACCACTTTTTGACCGATCTGGCCACTTTGCGAAAAATGATGAACTTTGACATCCATATTGCCCTGCCAAAAATTATTCAGAAATAATCCCGTAATTTGCCTTATTCCGGGTTCCACCGGAGTACCGGGAACCGGTCCCAATGTGGCCAGATCGGTCCAAAAGTGGTTTTGGTGATCATGGATGAGCTTGATTTTGAAAATGATGAACTTTGACATCAAAATTTCCCTGTCAAAAATTATTCAGAAATAATCCCGTAAATTGACATCTTCCGGGTTCTACCTGAGTACCGGGAACCGGTCCAAAAGTGGCCAGATCGATCCAAAAGTGGTTTTGGGGATCATAGATGAGCTAAAGTTTGAAATAGATGAGCTAAAGTTTGAGCTAAAGTTTGAAAATGATGAACTTTGACATCCATATTGCCCAGTCAAAAATTGTTCAGAAATAATCCCGTAATTTGCCTTATTCCGGGTTCCACCGGAGTACCGGGAACCGGTACCAATGTGGCCAGATCGGTCCAAAAGTGGTTTTGGTGATCATGGATGAGCTTGATTTTGAAAATGATGAACTTTGACATCAATATTGCCCTGTCAAAAATTATTCAAAAATAATCCCGTAAATTGACATATTCCGGGTTCTACCTGAGTACCGGGAACCGGTCCAAAAGTGGCCAGATCGATCCAAAAGTGGTTTTGGGGATCATAGATGAGCTAAAGTTTGAAAATGATGAACTTTGACATCCATATTGCCCAGTCAAAAATTGTTCAGAAATAATCCCGTAATTTGCCTTATTCCGTGTTCCACCGGAGTACCGGGAAGCGGTCCCAATGTGGTCAGATCGGTCCAAAAGTGGTTTTGGGGATAATGGATGAGCTTGATTGTGAAAATTATGAACTTTGACATCCATATTGGCCTGTCAAAAATTATTCAGAAATAATCCCGTAAATTGACATATTCCGGGTTCTACCTGAGTACCGGGAACCGGTCCAAAAGTGGCCAGATCGATCCAAAAGTGGTTTTGGGGATCATAGATGAGCTAAAGTTTGAAAATGATGAACTTTGACATCCATATTGCCCAGTCAAAAATTGTTCAGAAATAATCCCGTAATTTGCCTTATTCCGGGTTCCACCGGAGTACCGGGAACCGGTACCAATGTGGCCAGATCGGTCCAAAAGTGGTTTTGGTGATCATGGATGAGCTTGATTTTGAAAATGATGAACTTTGACATCAATATTGCCCTGTCAAAAATTATTCAAAAATAATCCCGTAAATTGACATATTCCGGGTTCTACCTGAGTACCGGGAACCGGTCCAAAAGTGGCCAGATCGATCCAAAAGTGGTTTTGGGGATCATAGATGAGCTAAAGTTTGAAAATGATGAACTTTGACATCCATATTGCCCAGTCAAAAATTGTTCAGAAATAATCCCGTAATTTGCCTTATTCCGGGTTCCACCGGAGTACCGGGAACCGGTACCAATGTGGCCAGATCGGTCCAAAAGTGGTTTTGGGGATCATGGATGAGCTTGATTGTGAAAATTATGAACTTTGACATCCATATTGCCCAGTCAAAAATTGTTCAGAAATAATCCCGTAATTTGCCTAATTCCGGGTTCCACCGGAGTACCGGGAACCGGTCCCAAAGTGGCCAGATCGGTCCAAAAGTGGTTTTGGGGATCATGGATGAGCTAAATTTTGAAAATGATGAACTTTGACATCCATATTGCTCTGCCAAAAATTATTCAGAAATAATCCCGTAATTTGCCTTATTCCGGGTTCCACCGGAGTACCGGGAACCGGTCCAAAAGTGGCCAGATTGGTCCAAAAGTGGTTTTGGGGATCATAGATGAGCTTGATTTTGAAAATGATGAACTTTGACACCCATATTGCCATGATAGAAATAGTTTTATTTCTGACCGTCCCTTGACCGGTTCCCCCGGGGTAGGGAACCTGCCCGTTCAATCCGGAACATCCCCGGTGGTGCAAAATCAATGGTCAGTATTGTCTGTTGGTAGAACAAAGATCGTAACATGAAAAAATGTGTTTTTTCCAAGATTTCTATTAACAAAATAGTGCGGGACCCAAAAATGGCCATTTTTGACCCTGTTTGACCCAGTGACCCACCGGAATATCTCCGGCCACCGGAACATTTCCGGGTTCTGCGGGTCATTTTCGGAAAATAAACATTCTAACGAGTCCAACTAATAAAGAAGTATGCAAATTGGTTGAGTTTTCGCTGAGTTATGGCCATTTTAGTGATTCCAATTTCACCCTATAGACCTGGGTTAAGAAATAAATTTAAAATTTTGAAGATAAGAAAATTTCATAAAACATTCATTTTTAACATTAAAATCAACCTTATCGTTTTCGAGTTATTATCAGTTGAAAATTACAAGCTAATTAGGTAACACTTAGAAAAACACATTTTCATCGATTCGAATTATTTGTGAGGCTGTATCTAAGAAAATTGTCCGATTTTCAAAGTTTCAGAGTGAAAATTGAAGGAAAGTTTTTCAAAAATATTTTGTCAGAGTGGTTTTCTTTCATGAAGCATTTTGAAAACGAAAATGTTTAAATTTCTTAAATTGTTACTTAAAGTGACATAACTCCAAAATGGTATGATTGCAAATTCTATTAAGCCTGGAAAAATATTGTATTTTTATCTTCTTTAACAAGGTTTCCGATATTTTTCCTAACATTTTTTGAAAACAAATGATTGCAAAACAACTGAGCTAGTGTAAAATGCATTTTAAAACTTTTTTTTTATTTAAATGTTTAGACTCTGGCTTGTTATTTCAACTTGAATATTTTTATATATTTTTGCCCTCCCCACGGCCAGGATCGAGGGACAATTTTTTTTATAAAATACATATTTGCAACGTCCTTATAAAAGGTAAATTTTATCACTAAAAATTACATTTTAAGATTTTTGAATACTGTTTTAAAAAAAAAAAAGTTCAAATAATGTATTGAATCGATTTCAGAATTAAATTTGCGAATAAATGTTCGTTCTAGCATGTCACTGTTCACCTCATCGAATGATGTGATTTCAGCACATAAATTTCAGCATAAAAACAGCACGCTGCCTCGGCAAAGGGTTTCCCTTTCAATGCACCTCTCTGATCCGGATTCACCTGTCACAAGCTGATTTACGGCCATCTACCGTGCTCGAAGCCAATTGTTTCCCAATCGAATTTTAGACATCGCCAATAAAGTGCATGAAATTTGATTTTCCAAAAATGATAAAATGCACTCCGGGTTGGCTGGGGCTGGGGTGGGGGGAGAATTATGCAATTTCTGTGCGCCCACGCACGACATTTGCATGTTGTTGCGATGTTGATGCTTTTTTTTGTGCAGTTTTAATGACAGCTTTATACTGTAATAACTTAATTTTCTTTCCAGACGAACAAGTCGTCTGGGCCGCGTGGCGTGACTTTCGGTCGTAAAGTGGCGGTGTCAACCGGTGATTTTGTAGGTTGTTTGAGTTTATAGCTGGAAACAAATCATGTTTTAACGACATGCAAACTTCTTTAACGATATAGATTTAGGGAGTTTCTGGTGAGTAAACATTAATAATTGTGAAAAGTAATCGAAAAATTGTCGGAAGATCCAAATAGTTCACTTTGGGTTTATCTCCCAAACAAGGAAGTTAATATTTCTCGTTGAAGAAAATTTTAATTTAAAACTCGGAATCACCGGATCCATCGCCGTAGGCAATATCTGCAGCAAACAACTCCCAAAAAACACCGAAACCGAGCAGGCAAACTCCAACCCAGCGTCTCCAGATATCAAAGTCAACATCGAACTCAAAATGAGAAATTTAGATATTTTCTTCATCTTATTTCTTTCAAAAAGGAAGAAGGAAAATCTACCAATCTCCAACACTCGTCAAATATCCTATTTTGATTTTTCTTGCCGTTTTCTTCCTCAGGATAATCCCATTGAGATTTTTTCCGTCTTGTAAAAAATATCCACCCTCTGAAAAAAAACCTCCTTTTCCCCCCTCAAAAAGAAAGCAAAAGTCTAAGAAAAAGACGAACGGCTTGCTGAAAGCGCCCAATTTCCCGCGTTTTTTTCCTCGAAAAGAAATTCAAGAGTTGGGGAAAACGTAAAATTTCATAATGTTGAAGATCGGGGGGTGGTGGCGTTGTGTACAAGCCGATGTTTGTCATGCTTCCCTGCCAATAATTACCCTTATAATAGGCTTCTTCTACGTGGAAGAAGAGGGCGAATCTATACTATGAGCGTTCGTGTAGTGGAGCAAATTTTTGAAGGGGTGGGGACGAGGGAGTGATGAATTTCCTATTGCCTTAAATTCGATTAAAGTGATTTCCGTTTGATGATGGGAAAACGTCAAATGGATTTTGAAATTGAGCATCACAAAAAAATCAAGAAGTCTTTTAAAATAAAATAGTGTTAACGGTACACATCAACCAAAGCTTTTGCACCCAGATTTCTACTACAGACATTTTAGTATCTACAATACTACGGGAACTATCGATATAATTTTTTATTCATCCCCTAAATTACTGTCTTCGTAGTTATTTACAACATAGTTTGACCATTTTTTCAATCAGATTCTTGCAGGATTGGGTCCGTAAGTTTGACAATTTTGGAATAAGAAGACAACAACTTCCTTGGTTGCTGTGCACCCTTAAGAGCTAAAACTTGGAGATTTCTTCAAAAATCAACTTCCAAGCTAAAGTTCTCAATCCAGTATTCAAATAGTGGAAAATAAGTCAAACCATTTTCTCAAGATGTTTGCGATCGCTAGTCGCCATCGGCGAAACAAGCAAACAGAAATAAATAACAATCTCCCAGTGCAAACAATCGCGTTCCATCGCAGAACACAACTTCCACAACTCAGTCGGAAAAAAAGTATTCGATACGATACAACAACCCAACCCGGAAGATACCGATGCGGCATAATGGGAAGTTTATTTTTCCACTTGTTTGAAGCGGCGTTGAAGCATCAATTTGTACACATCTCAAGCGTATTGTCACAGATCTTCCCACTGGTGACGGTATAGTTTTGCTGTTCAAGCAGCAAAAATATTGACAGAGTATAATCCGGTTGGATTTGCTCCGGAGTCGTTGGAGCGTCTTGCAGAAGTAAAAACACACTGTTTCTTAACCCTTAGCTTTGTTTTGACGTTGCAATCACAAAAATATGCAATTATGCAACACAAAAAAAGAACAAAGTTCCAAAAAGGGTGCTTGCAGTTTATTGTTGACCCCTTTAGTTTTAAATTCACTATTGATGTTTTTTTTGCTTTTGCTTAACTTTGTTAAACATTGCTACACTCTTAAACATATCCTTGTAACAAAATCACGTAACACTTTTTAAAAAGTAAAAAACGCTTTAAATGAAAAATATACTACTCTGACTTTTTCAAATTTGAAAAGAATTTAAAATATCCTTGAAAATGACATTTCTCAGAGAATCAAAAAACTTAATTTTGTTTTTTTTTTCAAGCTCATTTTTCACATCAGAGAATCAAAATGTATCACAAAATGCTTTAAAGTTTAATGACTTTTTCTGATCTGTGGTCACATAATTCAAAACTTGCAAAATATCAAAAAGTACCTTGCACAAAAACTAGAAATGAAATTTGCAATGGCCTCATCTAACACGATATTTCTTTTTCCTTTTCTTCTTTTAAGGCGTTGGTTTCTTGACTGAGAGACAAAAATAAATAAAAAATAAAATGTTCGCTCTACAGATCTTTGGATTGTGAGTCGAATTGCCTACCAGCGACTCCACCGAGACAGGACCATGGAGTGTTTTTTCGAGCAAAAAACACGTTTTAGACCGTTGTATCTTTTTTTAGGGGCAAGCTAGCACCATACTCTCTTCAAAAAAGTTTTAGAGCACCGAATATAAGTCCGGTTTTAATATAGCGTGAAACGTGAATTTTATAAATATTAAAATAAAAAAAAGTTTTTCCCATACAGACTTTCATAGCAAATTGAATCGCTTTGCACAAAGTGGGGACTAAACCAATCATTCCCAAACATTGGGGAGTAGTTTAGGACCCCAAAAGGAACTGAAAATCGCCTTTCTGGAAAAGCGATTTGGATATTACACCCTAAGGCCCCCTCAAAGTTTTTTTTAATGACGGGCCGAATTTGCAGATCAAATGAGTATGCGGGTCAAATGTAGAAAACAGTTTGCCTAAAAAACGAAAATTCGTAATTTCAATATAAAAGACTTAAAAAAATACAATTTTTTTTGAAGATTTTTTAAAATTTCGGTTATTTTTTAAACAATTTCGTCATTGCAAAACATATTTATACATATTTTTAAAATGGTGACCTTAACTTTGATAAATTTATGTAACGGCTTAACATTATCTTTAAAAAATATAACTTATACAAAATCACTGCGAAATTATGTTCCAACAATTATTCCTCCGATTTCAATAAATTTAAATCTGCCTATTATCAGGCAGACTAAGATTCGTTATCCAACTGTCATAAGTTCGAATCTCGAGATGGAAGGTTTCTAAGTGCCAACTTACTAAAACTTTCTAAATTTTTTTGATGAAAATGATTTTTCAAAATGGGTCTGCGGGCCACAAAAAAATCACCTAGTGGGCCACGTTTGGCCCACGGGCCATACTTTGGTCACCCGTGCCCTAAGGGGTCATGCTTAAGCTCGACAATCAAAAACTAGACTACGAAAAAAAATAACGGATAATCGAGTCTGGACTGTAAAACTATGGATATTTTCAAGTTAAGTGGCGTATTTCTGTGATTTTTTCATCATACAAAGAATGACATATTTGATAATGTTAGATATTAGACATTTCTAATAAAACGACAACATTTCTAAGAAATTGTAGTAAAGTTACAGTATCTCAAACATCACTTAATATAAAAAATACAGAGTAGTTCCTCTTCGATTTCGTAAATCGACTTGTCTTTGTATTTTTCGATTTTTATGAAACTTTGTCAATAGATTCCCTATGACAGAAGAGGCAATTTTGCATCATTAGTTTTTCCGTAGAAGTCTCCATACAATTTTGCGGGCTGATGGGTACACAGCAAAAAATCCGATGGTAAAATCGCATGCAAAAGCATGCACATCACCTTCGTCAAAATAAACACTTAATATTACATACTGCATGTACAATTTTTGCAAACACAAAAAAAATTGCAACCGACGGGATTCAAACCCACCACCAACAGTAAGGACTGGCGCCTTAGCCCACTCGGCTATCAAAACGATGAAGAGTGGAAAGGATAAACGCATATATGAGCTTGACATTTCGGTCAACTAGGTTTCCCATACTGATGGGCTACATATTTTAAGGTGAAATATTACACAGAATTTCATAAAATAATGCAAAATTTATTTTACACCCAGGCCTTTTACACGCAGCTGGATTACTACTTTAGTTGCTGTGCACGTAAAACTATGAAAATCTGTATCTTGTGAAGGGATTTTGTGATCTATTTGGTGTCTTAGGCAAAGTTGTAGATTATGATGAGGACTTTTGAGAAAAAATATTTAAAAAAAATTTGAAAAAAATACTCATTTATTTATTTATATATTTTTTTGCTAGAGGTTGGATTCCCAAAAAAACGTATTATTTTTTCATTTTAAAACATTTTTGAGACTCAACAAGACATCTTTTGAGTTACAGTACAAAATCTGATTAGGCCGTTGCAAATATTTTTCAAAATTTATGTCACCCTCGCCCCCCCCCCCCTTTAAAATCAGTCCGAAAAATCAGGGGGCAAAAATAATATTTTTAATAAAAAACTTCGAAAATTTAAAGGAAATAGAAGAGTAACTAACTGAAAACAATTTGAAATGCATTTTCCTGCTTTAAAATCATACTAAGCATGTCTGGATTCCACCCCCCCCCCTTCGACTTTGGCCAGAGTCGAGGGACATAAACTTCAAAAACTATTTGCAACGGCCTTACTGAGTCTAAAATATGAAATTAAGAAAATTATCTGTTTGTATAGACAGTTAGAAAAACTCATTTTCATCAATTCGAATTAATTGTGAGGTTGTATCTCAGAAACTGAATCTCCAATTTTCAAAGTCTCAGAGAGAAATAATGGCACAACCTGATATTTTTAAAGGCATGCTAAATTTGGGCTCCCTGGACACGTTCCAGTCGACAGAATTGAGTGTTAATGAATTTCCTGCTAAAACATAACGTTGTAAATTTCGGGAACAAATGATATGATTCAGTGCTATGAAGCCAGGCACCTCCATGGTTAAATTATGAGAAAGAAAAACATAATGGAGTTGTTTGATTTCTTTTAAAGATTTCAAAGCATTTATGCCTGATATTTATAATTGAATTCTTTCGCAGGGAATTCACTTAAATTCTATTCTGTCGAATGATCAGAAAATCCCCTTTCAAGATACAGATTTTCATATATTTACGTACCCATTTTGTTTAACCAGCCCGCAAAATCATATGGAGACTTGTATGGAAAAACTAATGATGCAAAATAGCTTTTTTTTGACATAGGGCTTTCCCGACGAGTTTCATTCAAATAAAAAAAAAATGCAAAGTTGGCGAAAATCCAGAGAATTATTTAATTTTGTTGTGCACCGTTAAGAATTTTCTAAAAGATTCGTATTTTTTCGTTAAACGAAAAAAAGAATTAAAATTTCAAAAAAAGAGTGTCATGTTTCAAATTGTAGTTTTTATTGCGTTTTTCTTCTTCTCTTTTTTTTAAAAAGAAGATGTGGTAAAACATTAAAAACTTAAATTTAAGAAATTAGAACAGAAAGTTTGTCTGTTTGATAGTTTGATTTTTTTAAAAGTTAGAAATAGTTTTCACAAAACGAGAAATAAAACCAAAGAGGGTTATTACGATATTGACCCATTCCGCTTTTCCGTACCTACATCATTGAAAACTCGCTGAAAGGATGTATTACTTCCAGTGAAAGAAAAGGTACATCCATAGATTATCATGATTAGATATGAAAGTGGTGCAAGTCAAAAGCTCACAAGAGCAAACCTGAAGGATGGCGCCGAACGTCGAGAAAGACGACGACGACGATGTTTATTATTATCTTGCTTGTTTGTGTGCCTCGACGTCTGAGTACCTCTGCATTGAAAGGATCGCTGTCTGTGTGTGTGCATGTGTGTGTGTGTAATGAGATTACACTCCACATGTCGTTATTGCACCTGATAAGGATTCTCCGGGGACGACGTGTGGTTAAACTGCTCATTGAAGGGAAAAATCCAGGACATTGCGGTGGGTAAACATAATTCCGGAAAAGACGCTATAGAAGGACAACATTCTAGCATGCAGATGGTCCTATTTTGGACCTTGGATTGAATTAGGTTGATCGACATCACTTTAGGCTCAAAATAGGGACAAGACGGTGTTTATGAAGGAGGCAAGTTTCATTTTCCTCCATGCAAGAATTTGTGGTGCCCATTCAAGCGATAGCTTCACCCTAATGAATGTCATTAGCACAATTACGGAACCGAGCTTTCATGAAAAGCAATTTTTCCATTAGACTATGACATAATAACCTATTTGTGAAAACCCGTTGAGACAAGAAGACCGTTTCATGTCTTGTGGTGGAGCTTCGTCACCACGTCTCTTCCCCTCCACACATCGCGTTACCTTTCCAATTTATCTCTTTTGGCAGTATGTTGGAGGGGACATGATAAAAAAGGATTTACAGAGGCTTGGATTTATTGCTTGGCTGCCTGCGGGGGAAAAAAAGGATCGGCCTGGCGTGCAGTCGCCAGGATAAAGGAGCGTCTCAATATCGTGACGCGGAAGGAAGAAAACCAAAATGGGCAATATATTCGAATCAGGCGTAATTTACATGGGACCTTTGAACTTTCGGGATTGACGTTGTTGGCGAAAAAAGACGATCGTAAATTGTGCCGATAGGAGCGGGAAAAGATTGCTTTGCGATATGAAATATAGGGAGATTTATTTGAACTGAGAAGAGTTCAAAAGTATGTTGCAAAAAGAATTATTTCTTGATTTTGTCGTGAATTAAAAAAAAACCATAAATTCAAGAAATACCTATCAGTACAATTTTTTTTATAGATCCAAACGTTAAACAGTGGAATGTAGTGAAATAAATTAAAAAAATATTTTAATAAAGAAAACGTTACTTGATTCACCTTTAGGTGGTTGGTTCCTTCCTCACATACATAAAGTCAATACATTCACTAAAAATAGCAACATTTCCCCGAACATGTTTAAGAAATCAACTTTATTACTCATTTCTTTTGATAGGTTCGCAGACCTTCAATATTTCTGGCTCATCAGCAAGGTCTGATAAAAAACCTATCCAACGATAGTGAAAGATGAAAGATTCAGACAATATTTCGATCACAATATCTAAAATCCGGCCTCCAAAAAGTGTACAAATAACACTTAAGTGCAAATAACTTTTGAAAGGGTTGTCAGATCTTCGATGGTTTAGGCTCATTTGAAAGGTCTTTTGATTCTCTAACTAACGATGGGTCGCATGATAGATCCGGACATCATGTTTATTGAAATATCTGAGATCCGGCCTCCAAAAAATGAATACATAACATTTATGTGTTAATAACTTTTGAAAGGGTTGTCAGATCCTCGATGTTCTAGGCTCATTTGCAAGGTTTTTCGATTATCTCAGATCTTCAATGTTTTGGGCTCATTGGACTTTTTAATACCTTTCTAAAAAATGTGTGACATGATAGGTTTTCTTGCAAAAACCACTCTTTTTACAATCTTCCGGACAAACGTCAAAATCGTTTTTTTAGCATAACTTTTGAAGTGCTTAACTAAACTTGCTGATTTTAAATAGAGACCTATGGGACCCTAAGACGGATCGACAATTCTCGACTTTTTTTTTTATTAGGTCCTATAAACACATGAAAGACAATAGCTTATAGGACCTTTTCAAAAAAACTCTGGAATTTTTTTTGTCCACCCACCTACACGCATCCACACAGACATTTGCTCAGAACATGATTCTGGGTCGATATGTATACGTGAAGGTGGGTCTACGAGGTCAAATTAATAAGTTCATTTTTCGAGTGATTTTATAGCCTTTACTTAGTGAGGTGAGGAAATCAATACTACATCTTCAGAAAATTCAAGTTGCTTAAAGAATTTGAAAAAAAATTTCAATCATTTTTGAGGAAAAACGTAATTTTCCTGATTTTTATTCTTAATTTAGTTAAAAGAAACTCATGAAAGTCATCAGAAGTTTGCTCACGAAAACATTTCCATGGAAAAACTTGTTTGTGTAACGAAACGTCTGAACAAACAGCAAACTATTTCCTTCCTTCCTTCCGTTCGTTGGCCATTTTAAAAGCTTCAACAATGCCGCTCAATATCATCACTATATCTAAATAAACGACTTCTTCGGCTTTATGATGCGTAACAGGATACATTAATATCTGATAGAATTTATATTTGCTTTTTCCTGCCAGTGAATCGTCCCCATCGTCTTGGTCGTCGTCAACAACTTTCATCTTTACACAAGCACAACTCCACCCAGACATACAATGTCTGCTGCTGCTTCATAGTTGTGTGTGTTGGACGGTCGTCCGGGAAAGCCCATTATAGGGACAACAACTATGTTTGGCTTCCCCATCTAGGGCGATTCGAGGGGGTGGTGGCGGGTAACAATAGCCACAAAGGGACGCATACCACCACCACCCACACAACGATAAAAAAACACACATACACAATATAATGAGTTTTCCCCTCTCTCACAAAGTGAGTGTTTACTCTTTCAATTTTCTTGCTATACGTCCCGGGAACGATCTGTTGGGTTTTATTTTGACCCGATAGTTGTTGAAATAGTAGCCGATGTTTACTGGCAATGATAGTGGGTGGTGGTGTGGGTGTGTTTATGTTTCGCCTTTTTGGAATGCGAATAGGCTTGTTTGTTGATTCGCGATTGCAAACAAATACTTGAGGGTAAAAGTGCCACAATTGATTGCGACGTATTCATTGAACGGTTATTTTTAGACATAGCATTAAAAGCATTTTATATGTCAAGCAAGCTCAAATTTGTCATTACGGTGCACAGTGGTAGAAGAAAGCGTATCAGTTCACAATTGCATAAATCAGATCAAGTTTCCAAAAATCCGGATCTTCCGGTGGCCTGTACTCCGGCCACCGGTCCGTGCAGTGCGATTTTTCATCGGATTATTGTTCCTGGTGCAAAAACGAAGCTTTTGGTGTATAGCAATCGATGGTTTGCGCGAAATCATGTTGCGGTAATTTGTTAGGCCCTTTTTTCCCACTGGGTCAACGTTTGCATGAAAAATCTTAGAAACAACACCCCATCATTTGGAATATATATTGGAATATATATATTTGGATATATATATATAATCAATATACCCAGATTGATTCATTTCAAATTTGTTTGGGAAACTGTACCTGTTTGTAGAACATCATTTTATTTTGAATCCAACAAAGTGCATCTATCCATTCTAATGGTTCTGAAAATGTAACATTGTAGGAAAATTCGGACTCACTCGGTATTTTAAAGATGAATGCGTCAAAAACAATAATTCCATGCAACTAAAATATTTTCAAAAATCATTTACATCTTGCGGAATGTGAATGACTTAAAATAGAATTTGTATCACTAATTTAATGAAAAAAGAGCAGATTTGGTCCTGAAATTTAAATATATTTCTTTGAAAAATCCATGCACTGCCTTATTCTTAATAAATGCAAAATTAATTATTTTTTAAACCTCATGGTACTTGTAACATTACATGATCTTTTTTAAATGAGCAATATTCTACAAAATTGTAGATTGGCATGTAAAGTTACAAAAACATTGGCATGTAACGTTTCGATTATCCGAAGTTCGACTGTTCGGATCTCGTATCTTCGACTTCCGTGAAACCTTGCTCTTAAGGGTAATTTTGGTATCTTATCACGAATCCAAGGTCCATTTTTCGATATTTCGTAACGGTGTTAAGAACCCTTTATTTTTTTATTTTTGCTAGGACACTTTTTTCAGTGTTTTTCAGCAGGCGACATAAATATAAACATATTTGCAACGGCCTAATATTGAAAAACAGACAAAAATAAAAATGTTGATGCATAAACATAAGGGATTTGCATGTATTCTTCACTTGCTATCATAACTTTTTAAAAAAGCTTTTTGAAAAAAAGATGTTTGATCATTTTTGCTAAAATTTTAGAAGTGTTTACCCCTTAAACTTTGTTTTCGAAAAAATCAGCTAATTTTGCACGTGAATGACCTTTTTGTGCCTTGTACATTGAATAAAAAATAATTTTATCATGAACGTATCAGTAACTGGTTGTTTCTTAACATTTGACGTACATTTTTACTCGGGGTGACATTGACATTGAATATTTTTCAAATGGTAGGACTTGCTTCTAGATTAATATTTTTGAAACATGTTGTGGTGTATGTCACAAAATATCCTTGAACGTTTTTTTTGACAAAATAGTTTTATTCAATTTGTTTCGCAGAAAATTATTAAATTATTATTTTAAAAACTTTGAAGAGTACTCGAAAACAGTTTTATCCTACCGCGGTTCAAACTGCTATGATGAAACTTGTTTTTACTTGGGTTGGAGTAAATTTCAACTATTATTTGGTTTAACATTGTCCAAAGAGTTCGATAATGCAGTCCGCTCTTCGATTCGAGCTCATTTAGGAATATCTATAGATAAACATGATACTTTGAGAGTATTTAAATTAACCTTACTTATCAATTGTTGTTGTTGTTCATTTTATTGGGGGAACTTATCAATGATTTCATGCTTAGTTAACCTTCTTTAAAATTCATTTAAAAATTTGTTGAAAACTACTATTTCAAGTACCGTCAACATTAAGGTGCCCAGAAAAAATGACCCCCTGCTCCACAAGCGGAAAATGTTTTTTTTTGGGTTATTTTAAGCATCTGTGCAAATTTTGAGCGAAATTTGTTGAGGTTAACCCATTGATTTTAAATCGCCAATAACTTTTCAGGATTGAGTTTTACTGCTTTGGTATGTTCGCACAAGTTGTAGCGCATTAAATTTCCAATGAGAATCTCACTTTTGGGAATATTTTGATGGATGAAGCGCACCGTGCAGACCAAACCGTAAGAATATTAGGTTTTCCATACTTTTTTTTCGATTTTTCCCATACAAACTTCACCTTTGAGTATCAATGGGTACGTGTTGACCAATTTTGCTCATATTTTACCCAGAGTCCTAAAATAGCTCAAGGTACAATATTTAGCTTGTGGAGCGAGGTTTTGAGAAAAAGTCCCACCTTAGTAAACATTTATCTATCAAAATGGAAACATATTATTCCGTTTGTATTTAATTTGTATTTTTCGTATTGCAAAAAAAATACCCTCTCACTGTCACCCCGGCTATCAATGCAACAGTTGTTGCAAACAGAAAGGGGCAACTTTTGGTTTGGTTGAAAATTAGGGTGGTTTACTATTAGAGTGATTTTGAAAATCTTACTTTCAAGGAATATTTTAGGGATTTTTTTGTCTTCTAGAAAGTTGTTGGGCTTGCCAATTCAAACAATTTTGTCGAGACATCAAAAAATGTATCCCCTAATCTACGCCTTCTACACCCAAGTTTATAGAAAGTATCTGAGCAAACCATCAAAAATCAGTTTTTTGAACGTAGCAATTCAGGGTTAAGTTTCCATTTTCCACTTAATTTTGCGGTCTGGACCTCTGTTCAATGCCACCTCAGTTTAGAATAGAAAAAATGTGAAGGGTTTATTTTACTGTTTATAACATTCCTCAAAACCAAAGCCTGAACCTATTTTTTTATCAGTTTTGGAAAATTCGCTCTCCTTCTCCGTAGGAATTTGTCGCAAGTTGACACCCGACACCCACTCTCGTCCACAAGCAAGGCAAGAAAAGAAAAGACTTTGCACCAACATGAAAGGGGTGTTATTTAAAAATTAATATCTTTAATGAGACACTTTGTCACCGCCCAGCGTGAAACAGGAAGAAAATGCTCCCGCCAGAGTGGGTGTTGAGGGGGGACGTCATAATGGGAAAATGATCCCTCATTGTTCACCGTAATGAAGTGGGGTTAACCTTACACATTGTCATTCTGGGCTGGCGAGAGTGGTTGAGGGGGATGCTGGAGAAAAGAACAAAAGGACAAACTCCCCCCCTCCCCCACTTGGTTTTTTGATAAAAGTGGGGCGATGATGTTTGAGGGTTTGTGCTGCAAAGTGTTAAGTGTGACGGCTTGGAAAAACATTGTCGTAACGAGCGTTATTTTAACATGATTTGTGGTTTGAGGCAACGGGAAAATATCGTGTGACATGGCGTTCTGAGGGGACATCATCAGTCTTGTTGCTTTGAAGACTTTTGGTTAACATATTTTACCTTTTAATATCCGTTGTTGATAAGTGTTGCCAAATTATTCAGTCTGATGATCGTACCAATTCTCGAAAATAATATTTTTTGTTGTTTAAGTTTAAGAAAAGTATAGAGTTGTTGAAATAAGTCAAACGTTATCTCAGATCTGGCAGCACGGCCAGTTGTTTGATTTTAGGGTTCAATGCTGCCATGTTTGCTCAGTTGCCCAAATTTCCATCCCTAATGACTTCATTATGTATTCAAACACCGCCCGAAATCACGTGTCAAAGCTCTCCCCCGTGACTCTCCACCAAACCTTTTCCGTAATTAATTGAAATCGTCTGCCCTCGTCGCCAACTTTTTCCGGTTTTCCACACTAATTGTCTGGAAGTGCAGGCACCAGAATTTTCCCGATCGATTCCACCAACATTTGTCTTCTGGCAGTTCCTTCCAATGCCCGGTTCTGGCCGGGACAGGCCTGATGGCATTGTCTCTCTAGTTGCTGGAACCACTTGTTGAGTTGATTCCCCCCAGCCAACCGAGTCATCCATAAGAATTAGTCGTAATCTAGTTCAATAGTTTTCCATTTTCCTCCCCCGCGACACGGCCGCGTTTTTCCTCACTGGTCAACTTCAAAAGTCCGCACTCTCGAGGGTTCTCGTTTATTTCTCAATCGTTTCGCGATTAAAGCAATCAACAATATTTATTGTCTCCAGCGCTGAGGGGTGAACAGAATAAAAGGGTTGAACGTGGTGGCGGCAGACCGTGGCCATGGCGTTCTGCAGCTAACCCGACCAACCCTCCGCCCGTCTTGCTGTTCCCGGGTCAGAGCCACCCCGTTGTCGTCGTGACTGCGGGGTCACTCCCATCTGATCGGCTTCCGTTAGTTTAGACGAAAAATAGGGTAATGTATCAGCGTGAAAGGATTGAATTGACAAAACATTATAATTTCTGATAATTTACTTATTTTATTGTTGATCGAAAGAATTTGAAAAACACAAAATTTTGGTGATAAACAAAAAAACAAGTTTATCTCTGAAAAAAAAAAATACTTTTGAAGATCTGAAAAAGTTCCCTACAATTTTAAAATGTTTTTATTGAAAATGAAAATCGATAGCTTCCAAGAAAGGGACATTTCGCTGTAGGTCACTCAGCCGATTGGGACGTTTCACCAAATTGGTAACATGATGATTCGAAATCCGGACACTTTGTAGCATATCATTTTTGTTATTGCTGGCAAAAAGTCAAAGTAGTTATGTCACAGACATAACCGGAATGGCGTAGACTACGTAAAGTTTTGAGATGTGGACATAGAGTTTTCCATATCTTAATTTTGAAGAATAAGCTAGATACTTGAAATACATTAACGGAATAAGATCGTAAATGGGAGATGGACCCCCCAAAAAGACAGAACTTACACACTCCAGTCAACTCAATCGGACCGCAACTGCCATGTAACCATACTTTGAATGTGTTTGTAAATCTTTGACTAGAAAGCCTTTGTTCGTGCAAGACGGTATTTGTGTCCGTCCCATGTGTATTTACTTCTGTACCTTTTCGAGAACAATAAACTTGTATTCTGCCTCTTCGCGCGCTGACCACCGTCCGAGACGGTTGGCTCAGCAGTCACCACAAACTAGTTGTTTTATTTCAATCAATTTGGAAAATTCTACGCGCCTGGACAAGTAAAACACAACGTACGGAATTTAAAGTCGGCCCCTGGCCGAACAGCCTTATTTAAACAATGGAAACATCGAATGGAGGAGAGAAGAACGAAAAACGATTTTTTCGCGAACCGAATGAAAGTTTGGTAGCATAATGTGGAGGAGAGAGAGGGGTTGGGGGGAGCAGCCTCAGAAAGCTGTGCAATCTGTCACCCCCGAGGACCAACACCCAACACTAGTTCCTGAAAGGCATTTCACCGACTCATCACGGGTGGGACGAGAGACGGGGAGTGAGGCAACTCCGAAGAGTTGGGAAATCCTCACCCCCTACCACGAAAGATCCAAACGGTCCGGCCATCGAGAGGCAACTGGCTGACGGTGACGACGAGAAGGCGATGCGCGCTTCTTTTGCAGATCTGTTCCCTCTCTTTCCTGCTGCTGCTGCTCTGGGCTGAGCTTTCCTGCTGCTGCTGCCGGTCCGACTTCTGAGACGTGAATGATGGTCTGAAATCTGGCGCACTTTCTTATATATGTTTTCGGCCCGCTACTTCCCCTCCTTTTTCGCGACCGGTACCGGTCGCGCTGCTTGTGTGATTTTCCCCTCAAAATAGGTACTTGACCTTCCCGTCCGTAAGTGGGAAGCGATCATTTTGCTTGCAAAATCTCTGCATTTTGAAAACATTTTAAAACATTGAATTGTTTCAATAGTAAAACTATTTTGCCAACATTGAAAATTCAATAGCTAATTGCTGAATAATTTTCGAATCGAATGAAATCAAAATCGTGCCAATTCGATTTGAGGGAAGGAAGATATAAGCGATTGACGGATGACGGAATATTCCAGGGCCTTCGGCCCGGGTTTTTTGGAATGGCACCCCAGTACCTTCGACAAAGACGTAAGTCTACGTCAAAAATCATGTAATAAGTTGGAAATGTAGAAATATCAGCAGGATGTATGCAATGCATGCAAAAATGTCTTTTCTAACCATTTTTAATCGGAATTTTAAAATTAAAATGTCTTGTTGTGCTTCGAATCCCGGACACTCATAAAAGCTTATTCGAAATCCGGACACTCATTTTGCAAATGAATCGCACAAATTTCGACTGAAATTCTAACGAAAGCTTTCTTTAGAACTGAAATAAGCTGTTAACATCAAAACAATCGATATTTTGTTCAAAAAAAATTGCTAGAATTCAAGGAAGTCATAGCCATAAATTTCTGCTTTGCCTTTCTTTCAGTGAAGTGTTTCACATTTTTGGTAAACTCATATTTTCATTTTATTTCATTGTTTTGGCATTTACTACAGCGTCCAAACAAATTTGAAATAAAAGTTGATGTTAGAATTTATCAAATAACACAATTTTGACATTTATTACGCGAACTTTTATCCAAATAATTGATGAAATAAGAGATAAGTGTTCGGGTTTCGAAGCGTCCGGGAATTCGAAGCATGACGTTAATTCTCCGAAAGGTTTATTTGTTCTTTGAGAAATTCCAGCCACAAACAGGAATTTTAACGTACTATTTTCTCGACTCTCTCCGATTTCACAATCTCCTCAGAAATGTTGGACGAATGAAAATTGTTGGATCACCTACACCTTTAAATTTGACTTTTGAACTCAAAAATAAATAAATAATAAAAGTGACGTATTTTTTTCTTTCAGTAAGGCCGTTGCAAATATTTTTCAAAGTTTATGTCCCCCCCCCCCCCTTGAAAATTGGTCCGAAAAATCAGGGGGCAAAAAAATATTTTTTTTTTCAAAAAAATATCAAAATTTCAATGGAAATAGAAATCATATTTTACATGTTTGGACTCGTTTGAAAATATTTTGTACTTTTATGAAATTACAATGTACAGCACCGCAAAAAAAAATTTCTCGCAAAAATAAAATTTTCATCAGTAGGCGAAATATACCCTTTCTAATCAAACACCTATCTTCGTCATATGGAGAGTTTGATGCTCGATTAAAGCTCCAAAAGTACTATTTAGGCTGTAAACTTACCAGCAACAGCACCGCCTCGAGTAAGCACGCAAATTTATGCCACTTACTGGTCAAAAAGATCAAATTTAATGCACTTTTGATCATAATTTCTATTTTGCGAGACCATTTCTCATCATTTTGGTGGCACACACATCCACACGCAAGATCAGAGGTTAACTGCTAAACGAAAGTCGCCATCAATATCTTTTCACTTGCGCTAACGATTTCAAAGCGCTTAAGATATAAAATTGCTTCCAACTACCGGCTACATGTTCTTTTGACCGTTACTTAGTCACTCACTTGAAAAATAATCCCGAAACATGTAAATAATTAGCAAGCGCCATAAAAAAAACAAACTCGCTAAGTCTTTTGACGTTTCAATTTCGACCATCCATTCTAATCGAAGGCTGAAGAAACCCGAGCGAGAAGCGAAGGCAAATAAAGAACAAAGGGTGGCCACCAAAACCACCACCAGCGCTTGTGGTGTTGCCAGGAAACTTTCTCTATAAATGCTTCTTTTCGTGAGTGTTCGCTCAAAATTTCATCAATTTTGGCAGCACGAAGCAGACCCAAACGAGCGTTGGAAGAAAAAAAGAACTAAGCTGAAAATACAAAAATGGGCGAAGCCCAATGCACACGACTGATTAGAATGCGTTTTTGAAATATTTTTTTTAAATGTTTGTAAAAGGAATAGCATAACTTTTAATAAAAGTGAAAATAAACAGAAATGTTCACAAAAAGTTGCTCTACTCGTTGGTGTACTTGGTTTTACTGAATTTCAAGGAACACTCCAGATTATCCAGCATCATTCAAACAAGACCGCTTATTAGGCTTAAAATGGGTTTATTTCCCCTACTTAGAAATTTTGGAAATCAATGATTGCAAAACAACAAGACAGGTGTATGATGCATTTTAAAACACTTTTTTTTATTAAAATGTTGACACTGTGGCCTGTAATTTCAATTTTTAACTTTTATTTTTATTTTTTTGCCCTCCCCTCGACTTTGATCAGAGTCGAGGGACATAAACTTCAAAAAATATTTGCAACGGCCTAACAAAATTTTTTTTTTTTATTTTGTACTTTTACCCTAAAATTGGAGTTCTGCGACCCAATTTTAGTAAAATTTGAATGGTTAATTGCCTATTAAATAAAAAATGCATTTTTTTAATATTTCTTATTTTGCCACCATCTTGGATTTAAAAAATTCTAAATCACTTTAGAGTAGTTTATGGGTTTCGTGATTCGATTATCGGAAGTGAAGACCGCTTCTGGACCGGGCCTGGGCCGAAAAATATTTTTTATCAAAACCAATTTATGTTAGAAAGAATTCAAAAACTAACCACATTTTTAAATGCGAATTCATTTTAAAGAACTGATTATTTTGAAAATAATGCAAAAACTCCAAGAAAATTATGATATCATCTTCTATCTTGTTCAAAGAACTTATTTTGTTTAAAAGAAATAAAAAAATACAGATTTTTTTTTGTTTAGTAACAAATTCATTCATTAACTGGATAGGTTGAAAATAATGCATAAACTCCCAGAAATGAAAAAAAAAACACATCATTGAGATAGTCCAAATATTTTGAGGAATGTAAACAATAATGCGTTTTTTTAAATAATTTGATTTTCAAAATAAAAAACTCTGGTGAATATTTTATTTTTATTTTTTACTGTTAATGTATTTTTCACAATTCGATATCTGCAATTTTTTCATTCGCAAAATGTCCATTCGGAGAAACGATCGTTGGCGAAACAACTTTAGTCATAACTGACATTTTCCCGAAGACACCAAAACGATCATTTATTCCCACTCATGAAATAAGTTTCAAATATTAAATGTATTTTTGTGCGTTTTTTTGTTTACTTGAAATTTGAACTGAATTTTCGGTGTTTACCTGAAAAATCTCGAAATTGGAAGTTTACCCATAAAAGGCTCAATAAAATTTCAGCAGCTGTCCATACAAAAATGGTACGTAAATTTTCGAAAATCTGTACCTTTTCAGTTAATTCTCGAATGGGTACTAAATCTTCGGCAAAGTTCTACAACTGCTGAGGACTATTCTGATTTTTTTAAAATTAATTTAATTTTTACCCTGAAACATATAAAAATATGCAAAAGCAATTAAAATGGATCTTGGGAATTGAACATTGGCAAAAAAAGTTATGTACAAAATTCAATTTTACAAAACACACATTTTTTCAAACATTTCTTCAAAAGAAACAGATTTTCGGATATACAGTCAAACCTCGCATAAGAGCGCCTCGCATATGCAACTTTGCATATACGAATCATTCCACCTGATTCGGTTTTGTCGCAAGAGTTGCATATGCGAGGTACAGAGCTTATGGGATTTTGGCTATATGGGAGACATGGCCTATATTTTTGTAAAAAATCATCTTAACTATACAAATTTATAGTGTTTTGGAATCGTTATGAAGTCAGCTATACAGTATGTAAAAAAAGTATTTACACCCCTTGGGCACTATGCACATTTTGTGATGAAACATGTAAAAAATTTAAAGTTTGACAGGAACCTAGTACTACGTTTTGTTCAGAAACTCATGCCAAACATTTTGCTACAAAAAGCTCATGAAAAGATGATTTCTATAAAAAGTTATATAACAAATACTATTACGAAAATAAAAAAAGTGCAAAAAAAGTTTGTACACCTTTCGAAAAATTAACATAAATAATGTTATTTGTTAACAAATCACCATAAATCCAGTCTCCCAACTCCAAATAGGCATCCTTGACTGATTAAAAAAATAATTTGGATTGAATATAAAGTTTACTAACTACTTAGTATAAAAGTTTATATAACTCTGGAAATTCTATATAAAACTTATCTAAACTTAATTTTGCAAACTTTTAATTCAAATAAATGTTAATATATTACCATAGAATTGCTATATAAACAATTTGGAGTGGGTATAACACCGTTTTGGGGGTATTAGTATCGATAGAATAGATTTTTCGTTGGAATTTCGTACCAACCCGGAATTACGTCGTCGGAAAATCCGCCGGCTTCTGAGCCGGTCCTCAATTCACAAGTCAACCTATGTGGCATCAGAAAGGGCATAAAATTTCCGATCTTTTGATACCCATACATCCAGGTTTTCTATAAAACCCACGTTTTTAAATACCTAAGCAAAAACGTTGTTATGGTTTCGTTTGAGCAACCTGCCAAAAATGTATGGAATTTCGTAATTTTTGTTCTCGTGGATCAAACTTACTTTTTGCCCAGGTATTTAAAAACGTAGGTTTTAAAGAAAACCTAGATGTATGGGTATCAAAAGATCGGAAATTTTATGCCCTTTCCGATTCCACATAGGTTGACTTGTGAATCGTGGACCGGTTCGGATGCCGGCGGATTTTCCTACGACGTAATTCCGGGTTGGTACGAAATTCCAACGAAAAATCTATTCTATCAATACAAATACCCCCAAAACGGTGTTATACCCACTCCAAAATGTTTATTTAGCAATTCTATGGTAATATATTGACATTTATTTGAATTAAAAGTTTGCAAAATTAAGTTTAGATAAGTTTTATATAGAATTTCCAGAGTTATATAAACTTTTATACTAAGTAGTTAGTAAACTTTATATTCAATCCAAATTATTTTTTTAATCAGTCAAGGATGCCTATTTGGAGTTGGGAGACTGGATTTATGGTGATTTGTCAACAAACAACATTATTTATGTTAATTTTTCGAAAGGTGTACAAACTTTTTTTGCACCTTTTTTATTTTCGTAATAGTATTTGTTATATAACTTTTTATAGAAATCATCTTTTCATGAGCTTTTTGTAGCAAAATGTTTGGCATGAGTTTCTGAACAAAACGTAGTACTAGGTTCCTGTCAAACTTTAATTTTTTTACATGTTTCATCACAAAATGTGCATAGTGCCCAAGGGGTGTAAATACTTTTTTTACATACTGTACAGCTACACCAAATTTACAAGGTTTACGATGTTCTAGGTCATCCGAAACTTTCTCAAGTTAAGATCTATGTGTTCACCACCGTACTAGTATGAGGTAGGCGATTGGGACTTTGGTTTTTGACCTCAGATCATATCCGGATAGCCTCAGGGAGGTCCGGGGACTAGTCTACCGATATGTGGTGATGTTCTAGGTCTTCTGTAGAGTCCCGGGAGTTACGGCCGGTGGGTCTACCGCCGTAACAAGATAGAGGTCGGAGGTTTTTGACCTCAGATCTTATCCAATTAGTCTCAGGGAGGTTCAGGGGCTAGCCGATGTGTGGTGATGTTCTGGGTATTCTGTAGAGTCCCGGGAGTTAAGGCCGATGGATTTACCGCCGTAACAAGTGAGGTAGGAGGTTTTTGACCTCAGATCATATCCGGATAGCCTCAGGGAGGTTCGGGGACTAATCTACCTGTAGAGTCCCGGGAGTAGGGTCCCCGGATCTCCCTGAGGCTATCCGGATATGAACCGAGGTCAAAATCACCGGCCTCATTCTTGTTACGGTGGTTGGCCCATCGGATCTTACAGAAGACCCAGAACATCACCACATATCGGTAAACTAGCCCCTGAGTCTATCTGGATATGATCTGAGGTCAAAAACCTCCGACCTCTATCTTGTTACGGCAGTAGATCCATCGGCCTTAACTCCCGGGACTCTACAGAATACCCAGAACATCACCACACATCGGTAGACTAGCCCCTGAACCTCCCTGAGACTATCTGGATATGATCTGAGGTCAAAAACCTCCGACCTCTATCTTGTTACGGCGGTAGACCCACCGGCCGTAACTCCCGGGACTCTACAGAAGACCTAGAACATCACCACATATCGGTAGACTAGTCCCCGGACCTCCCTGAGGCTATCCGAATATGATCTGAGGTCAAAAACCACTGACCTCTATCTTGTTACGGCGGTAGACCCACTGGCCGTAGCTCCCGGGACTCTACAGAAGACCTAGAACATCACCACATATCGGTAGACTAGTCCCTGAACCTCCCTGAGGCTATCTGGATATGATCTGAGGTAAAAAATCACTGACCTCTATTTTGTTACGGCGGTAGACCCATCGGTTGTAACTCCCGGGACTCCTCAGAAGACCCAGAACATCACCACATATAGGTAGACTAGTCCCTGTACTTCCCTGAGGCTATCCGGATATGATCTGAGGTCAAAAACCAAAGTCCCAATCACCTACCTCATACTTGTACGGCGGTGAACACATAGGCCTTAACTTGAGGAAGTTTCGGATGACCTAGAACATCGTAAACCTTGTAAATTTGGTGTAGCTGTATAGCTGACTTCATAACGATTCCAAAACACTATAAATTTGTATAGTTAAGATGATTTTTTTATAAAAATATAGGCCATGTCTCCCATATAGCCAAAATCCCATAAGCTCTGTACCTCGCATATGCGTGCTTCGCATAAGAAACCCCCATATGAGTTGCATATGCGAGGTTTAACTGTATACGTACCATTTTTTAAAGGACAGCACCCAAAATTGTATTATCTTTTTCACTGAGATCTTTTAAAACATGCACAAAGGAAAATGTTCATCTTTTGTGCAAAACGAGAGAGAATTGAGAGAAAAATGTCCATTTCCGGTTTCTTTTCGCTCAATTCTCTCCCATTGTTCGTCGAATGTCTTCATTTTCTTGACTCTCGCGTCCTATTTCCTACTCCCTGATTCCTGTTTGTGAGCTTTACATGCATTGGAGTTCATCGCTCATAAATTTGAGTTGATTGTAAGTGCTCGTTTGAAAACCTACCAATGAAATCTAGAATATAAAGCCTTGCAGTGTTGCAAATGAGTCCCGTGATTCCCAGCGATGGCATTCTCTCTCTCTCTATCACTCCTCCCATTTTCCTCGACTGTGCGTTCTCACCGCTGAGTCTCTCAATCTCTCCGAAAGCTCCTAATCGCGAGACGGTGATTAGGAGCTGGCCACGCATGAGAGAGAAAAAGGGAATGTCAAACGCGAGTGTGTAAACACAAAAACGTGTTCGGCAATGTTCGGCGCAGAAAATATTAATACTAAGAGACGAGCAGTTGTATTTGGGGCATGAGTATTCAGTATAGAGAGCCTGGAGCTCCAGGCTCTCTAATTCAGTAGAGAAACTGGAAACAAAGGATTTTGCCCGATTGGTACCTCCGTTTGACAGTTCTCGTGCTTCGA
Organism: Culex pipiens pallens; assembly: GCF_016801865.2. Taxonomy (NCBI): domain Eukaryota; kingdom Metazoa; phylum Arthropoda; class Insecta; order Diptera; family Culicidae; genus Culex; species Culex pipiens. The sequence goes on from NC_068939.1 coordinate 66,875,768, forward strand.
TTGGTACTTTGGTTTGAGATGGCCGTTCTCTAATAAGCTCCAGGTTTTCTAATATTCAGAATTGATAATTGTTGTTGCTTAGAGCTGATATTTTGATATTATTAACAGCCCTGGAGCCTTGTTTGGGGAACCACTGTCACAAAATTGTTCGTATGGTCATAGAAAAGACCCCCAAAAAGTCCGAGCCAAATAAAAAAATAAAAATAAACGAAATCGGCCAATTTCGGAGAGAATTGATCAGAAGAGATTCTTTTTCTTACATCAATCCCTTGGGCGTCGTCCATAAAGTATGTCACGCTCTAGGGGGGGAGGGGGGGGGTCTGAGCAAGTGTGACATTGCGTGTTGTAAGTATAGGAAAAGCGTGACAAAGGGGGTGGGGGGTAAATTTTGGCTGATTTTAGCGTGACGTACTTTATGGATGAAGCCTTGGGTATACACAGCTAAAAAAGTAGTAATCCAGCTGCGTGTAAAAGGCCTGGGTGTAAAATAAATATTGCATTATTTTATGCAATTTTATGTGATTTTACACCCAGAAATATCCCAAGTAACATTTTAGGCTTTATCAAAGCTGTCACAACCGCTATAAAACCTATCAGCCAAAACCAACATTAAAACCCCTTAGTCGTAACACACTTCCAGAACCTTGATAAACCCCACTTAAAACCCAAAAGGACCTCCGCACAATGTTGTTACGGGCTATTTATAAAACCTACATAGGAGTTCAAGGCTTTACAACTGAATCCTAACAACATCCGCAGGGCCTTGATAAAACCTTTGTTAAAACCTAGTCAGGAGTTATGGAAAAATGACATTTCATACGTCTTTAAACGTCTTATGCCAAATAGGTTTTATTTTGGCAAAAAATAAGTCTTCGTCTTGCCAAATGAAATTATGGAGATGGTTGTCAAAAATGGCGATGATAAATAATAGATATTAGAGGTAATCCAAATAATTTGAAAGCTTATTTCTCACAATTGATGGCTCAAATTCAGCTGCGGTTTTATTGATAAATGTAGGGGAGATAGAGCCAAAAAATTCAACTCGCTTCATCAAAAATCAATATTTTGTAATCATAGTGTTTAATGTTAAAAAATATTTTATTGCAATTCTTTGAAAAAAATGTTCAAAATATTTTAAAACATCTATCGCTATATAAATCATACCAGAAATTCAGCATAAATGTGTATTTTCATCAAATTTAAATCAAATTTTTCAGTTTTCTATTTTTCAATCAAGATGGCGGTCAATCATATTCAATCAGAGCACGCGTCTAGCGCCATATTTATGCACTGCTATTTGGCCGCGATAAATGCTCTTTAAGGAGCTTATGGTTTTAAGTGAGCTTTTTACATGCCTAATGGCACTTGACAGCTACAACACCCTAGGTTTTAACAAAGCATGCGATAAAACCGTTTGGCATGGCTTTGCCATCTGGTTTTCAAGCCTCTGTTAAAACTTTCATAAAACCTTATTGAAAGCCAGTCGGCTTTTATTTCCACCCGGTTTTATGTCCGAGGCATAAAACCCTGTTAGAACCTATTAATTAGCTCTTGCTTGTTGGTTGCGGTGAATGCCCAAATAAAACTATTAGGCAATCAAGATGCTACAATAAACCCTTAATAAAACTTGGTGGTGGCTAGCTGGTTTAAAAATGTTACTTGGGATGTAGGCCATCAGTATGGGAAACCTACTTGACCAAAATGTCAAGCTCATATATTCGTTTATCTTTACAACTTTCCATCGGTCTGATGGCCGAGTGGGCTGAGGCGCCAGTCCTTACTGTTGGTGCTGGGTTTGAATCCCGTCGGTTGCATTTTTTTTGTGTGCAAAAATTGTACATGCAGTGTGTAATATTAAGGGTTTATTTTGACGAAGGTGATGTGCATGCTTTTGCATGCGATTTTACCATCGGATTTTTTGCTGTGTATGTTTGATCAAGAAAATTTTAACTTCTTACTTCATCAGAATCTTGACAAACTTCTAGGCCACGTGGTTAATGTACGAAAAATAACGATTCTAAATGATTGTGAAATGTTTGAACTTGAAAACTATTATTTGGCATCAGTTCACAAATGTAGTCGGATAGTTTTTTATTTTAAATATTCATACAGTTCTGTTAAACTACAAACGTCTCAATACCTTACTCAAAATCGCCAACATTACCCCAAAAAAAAAGCACCAACGTTCAAGACGACACAGAACATACCAAGTTCAAGTTAGGAGAAGGCGAAAAAAAAAAAAAAGATTCCAGCATGAAAATTTATGCTCCAATGTCCACCCGGGTGGTCCAGTTTGTAGTCTTTTGTTCCAGTGAACGAAAAACGACGCTCGAAACGATTTGGTCGTCTGCAGAACAAGTCTGCGAGTGGCGAGCACAAAAGGATTTGAAAAATGTCATCACAAGCTTAAAGCATAGACTCGAAAAGCGGCGGGAACTCGCCGGAAGTGCAAAGGATCGTTTTGCTGGGGAGCTGCATGTGTTGCTGTCGTCTTTGAAGAATGTTTGGACAGAGAAAGAAAGAGAGTGAGTTTGGTGCGATGAAAAATGGGTTTGAGAGAATGACAAAAAAAAATCCTACGACGAACAGTTCAGCAAAATATGGCACACGCAATGGCACGAGGACATGATTCAAACAGTCAGTTTGCCCAGTTCTTACGAGGTTTGCTGGAGAGAGAGTTTGGATCAGGAGATTAATTGTTCTGGGAAACGGTTTTGACGGGTTATCTGTTGTCACAGCTCATAATTCATCTCCGATGGCCAAAGGACAACTTATCCGGATGTGTTCTACTTAATTTTAAAAAGTGGGCATTTTTGTTGAGTAATTCTTTTAAGAAACTTAACTGTTTGAAAAATACAAATGTCTTAGCTTATCTAACAAGCTTCTAATGTTAATACTTCAAAAACTTGCACAATTATCCCTCCAAAACCCAAAAAATCATCTTTGTATCGCAATATTGCACTTTTTTCCCAGTCATCCTTTTCGCGTCCACTATATCTCAAGCGCCAAGTTGTGAAATATGAAATGCAAAATTTACATTATGAGGTACTATAAATCAACTTGGAAAACCCCTTCTCCCCCTCCTCTGACGCCACTTTTCATTTCTTCCTGTTGCAATTCCACACTCCATTCAAACACCCGCCACACAAGGCTCTGGGTATTATCTTACTGAAGAACCTCCCACCCCACCGACCCCACCCCGGAAAAAGGTTATGACTAAGGTTAACCAGACGTGAAAGTGGTTATATTTCGCAATTTATTACACCCAACAAGCCCCGGCTCCGATTACGAACGTTTGTCGGGAAGGGGAAGAAGCGGCGATGAGAGTTTGAGCTTTTCACCTTCTTAGCGTAAGTAAGGCAGTGTCTTCACATTTCACCGGATATCATTTCAATTGCATTAATGTGAGCTTTAGTTAGGGTTATGTTTGGAATCTATTTAACTTGCTGTGTAAAGTTTAGGCTCGCCATGTGATTTGAAAAAAATATGTGTATATCATTTTAAATCCTCATCATTTTGACGACTTAAGTCTTGAGCTTGTTCAAATTTCTAATTGCTCTATTTTCTAATGATTACAACACATATTTTTTTTAATTATTGATTTTTCTAAATCTTTTAACATTATGTTTCCATAGACATAATGAATTTCCATCGTAAATTTATCAATTCGAATCAGTTGACTTCAAATTAGATAAAATTGAAGAGTAATTCTCAACTATTTCGAAAATTGACTCTCCTTTCTATTTTTTTTAAATGCAGAAAACCGAAAAAAATCAGAAAAATATAAGTAAAACTAGCTATAACTTCAAAACGGGACATCTTATCAAAACAAAAAAAATCAAAGTACTTTTCGATTGAAAAAAACAATTTTGCTTTTAATTTCAATATTCTCAAACAAAAAAAAGCAAAGGACTTAATACTTATTTTAAATAATGTTTGTACTAAAAAAAATTAAATGCGATTTAACGGTGCACATCAACCAGAGCTTTTGCACCAAGATTTTTGTTACAGATATTTTATTATTTTCGAAACTACGGGAACTATCGACATAATTTTTAATTCATCCCCTAAAGTACAGTCTGCTAAGCGAATTACAACAAAATTTGCCTATTTTTATTATCAGATTGTTGCAGGATTGGGTCCGTAAGTTTGTCAATTTTGGAATCAGAAGACAACAACTTCCTTAGTTGCTGTGCACCCTTAAGTTAAAAGTTTCACATGCTATTGAAAAATAATCAAGAATATCTTCAGATTTATAGGCATTTTTTATATCACAAGTTTTAAAGCAAATTTTGAATTGTTGATTCTTGCTACGAAATTGATTTTGGTAACAACAAAATTAGATATTTTTGTTAAAAAAAAAAAACAATTTCATAAGAGTTTTTTATCAACTTTGAAACTTTTGAATTCTTAACCTAACATGTACATACATTTCATACAAAGTTATTGAACTTAGTAAAATAATATTTCATTTTGATTTTTTCAAATTAAATATTCAAAGTAACTTTACCATTGGTCAATAAAAATTTCAATATGCACACTTTTTGGCTGAAATTTGTAGGAAATACAGCGATTAGTCACCCGGTTCTAAAAATAAAAATTTTCAACGAAACTAATTTTAAAGCACTTTTGAAGTAAACTTTTTTGTGAAAACGTACATGGACATTGTTTGGCCTACCCCAGTACATGTTTTTAAAATATTAATCTTGATAATATTTAAATAATAAACTGAAATCCTATCAATGTCACTCCGGTTTACGGTACCTACCTATTTTTTCGAAAAGTCCCAAACAAAACCTTGTATTTTCATATTTTTGTATTTTTGTATTTTTGTATTTTTTGTATTTTTGTATTTTTGTATTTTTGTATTTTTGTATTTTTGTATTTTTGTATTTTTGTATTTTTGTATTTTTGTATTTTTGTATTTTTGTATTTTTGTATTTTTGTATTTTTGTATTTTTGTATTTTTGTATTTTTGTATTTTTGTATTTTTGTATTTTTGTATTTTTGTATTTTTTTGTATTTTTGTATTTTTGTATTTTTGTATTTTTGTATTTTTGTATTTTTGTATTTTTGTATTTTTGTATTTTTGTATTTTTGTATTTTTGTATTTTTGTATTTTTGTATTTTTGTATTTTTGTATTTTTGTATTTTTGTATTTTTGTATTTTTGTATTTTTGTATTTTTGTATTTTTGTATTTTTGTATTTTTGTATTTTTGTATTTTTGTATTTTTGTATTTTTGTATTTTTGTATTTTTGTATTTTTGTATTTTTGTATTTTTGTATTTTTGTATTTTTGTATTTTTGTATTTTTGTATTTTTGTATTTTTGTATTTTTGTATTTTTGTATTTTTGTATTTTTGTATTTTTGTATTTTTGTATTTTTGTATTTTTGTATTTTTGTATTTTTGTATTTTTGTATTTTTGTATTTTTGTATTTTTGTATTTTTGTATTTTTGTATTTTTGTATTTTTGTATTTTTGTATTTTTGTATTTTTGTATTTTTGTATTTTTGTATTTTTGTATTTTTGTATTTTTGTATTTTTGTATTTTTGTATTTTTGTATTTTTGTATTTTTGTATTTTTGTATTTTTGTATTTTTGTATTTTTGTATTTTTGTATTTTTGTATTTTTGTATTTTTGTATTTTTGTATTTTTGTATTTTTGTATTTTTGTATTTTTGTATTTTTGTATTTTTGTATTTTTGTATTTTTGTATTTTTGTATTTTTGTATTTTTGTATTTTTGTATTTTTGTATTTTTGTATTTTTGTATTTTTGTATTTTTGTATTTTTGTATTTTTGTATTTTTGTATTTTTGTATTTTTGTATTTTTGTATTTTTGTATTTTTGTATTTTTGTATTTTTGTATTTTTGTATTTTTGTATTTTTGTATTTTTGTATTTTTGTATTTTTGTATTTTTGTATTTTTGTATTTTTGTATTTTTGTATTTTTGTATTTTTGTATTTTTGTATTTTTGTATTTTTGTATTTTTGTATTTTTGTATTTTTGTATTTTTGTATTTTTGTATTTTTGTATTTTTGTATTTTTGTATTTTTGTATTTTTGTATTTTTGTATTTTTGTATTTTTGTATTTTTGTATTTTTGTATTTTTGTATTTTTGTATTTTTGTATTTTTGTATTTTTGTATTTTTGTATTTTTGTATTTTTGTATTTTTGTATTTTTGTATTTTTGTATTTTTGTATTTTTGTATTTTTGTATTTTTGTATTTTTGTATTTTTGTATTTTTGTATTTTTGTATTTTTGTATTTTTGTATTTTTGTATTTTTGTATTTTTGTATTTTTGTATTTTTGTATTTTTGTATTTTTGTATTTTTGTATTTTTGTATTTTTGTATTTTTGTATTTTTGTATTTTTGTATTTTTGTATTTTTGTATTTTTGTATTTTTGTATTTTTGTATTTTTGTATTTTTGTATTTTTGTATTTTTGTATTTTTGTATTTTTGTATTTTTGTATTTTTGTATTTTTGTATTTTTGTATTTTTGTATTTTTGTATTTTTGTATTTTTGTATTTTTGTATTTTTGTATTTTTGTATTTTTGTATTTTTGTATTTTTGTATTTTTGTATTTTTGTATTTTTGTATTTTTGTATTTTTGTATTTTTGTATTTTTGTATTTTTGTATTTTTGTATTTTTGTATTTTTGTATTTTTGTATTTTTGTATTTTTGTATTTTTGTATTTTTGTATTTTTGTATTTTTGTATTTTTGTATTTTTGTATTTTTGTATTTTTGTATTTTGTATTTTTGTATTTTTGTATTTTTGTATTTTTGTATTTTTGTATTTTTGTATTTTTGTATTTTTGTATTTTTGTATTTTTGTATTTTTGTATTTTTGTATTTTTGTATTTTTGTATTTTTGTATTTTTGTATTTTTGTATTTTTGTATTTTTGTATTTTTGTATTTTTGTATTTTTGTATTTTTGTATTTTTGTATTTTTGTATTTTTGTATGATTAAATAATTCAATTTCATGTTAAAGGAAGCTCAAGAATTCGTAGAAAAAAAAACGCCTCCCCACCGGTAGTATTATGCTAAAATCTTCGCCCCACTTCCGGTCAAAGTTTTTCGTTTTTCCTGTAAACATTACGCAAAGCAAACAATAAAATTGGGATTAGGCTGAAGCTCGTTTTTCTTTACGAGCTGGTGGCGGTGGTGGCGCCCGCCGTGCCAACGATAAGAAACTTTCCTCCCATAGCTCATTCACCACCGTCTTGCCGTCACTAGGAAGGGGTTGAAAGTTGCAAAATCCTTAGAAGAAGCAAAAAAACAGTATCTTTCACTTTTATAACCACGGCACGATTGGAGCATATTTTTGCCGACTCTCCAAGCGATAGGAAATGAAGCGTGTAGACGAAATATATGGTGCTTTCCCAGAATTTATATGCTGCAGAGTGTGTGTGTGTTTTCTGCGGAGGGAGCTGAAAGTTTACTTTCACTTTCTTAGAGATACAGTTAAAAACTTTTGAGAAAAATTGTTTGTTTGAAATAAACATATTAAAAGATTCCCAATTTATTATGTTCTTAAATTTAATATTCTTAAAACAAAACAAAAAATTACAAAAATTGTGCAAATTCAAATGTTAAACATATTTTTAACTGTGGAACTCCCTTCTTGCCGTCGCCGTCGCCAGATTTTGTGTGTTCTTAATGGATTATACCGGGGAAGGAAGTTAAAAAGACCAAGACGACGAGTTAGTCCATACACAAACACACAAATTGAGAAGTTAATATCCGACAAACCCACATATTGGAAAATGCTGCCGCGAAGACTAGGCCAAATGTTTGCCAAATCATGGCGCTTATGTTAATTTGGGGTGTTGGCTAAGCTGATGCGATTTTCTGGGGATGAGAAAAACATCTTAGGAAAAGTTTGGTTGAAGTCAAACATGAGACTGAGAAGTTTTAGAAGCTCTAAAATAAACATTGAACGCATTGATTGAGGTATTCCGGTTTATATATTGAAAATACGTATTTTTGAAACTATACATTTTGAAAAGTCTTAATCATTACCTATGACTTTGCCGAAGATACCAAATCGATATGTAAGTCCCTTCTCAAAATATGGATTTTTGAATTTTTGCATGTCTTTTTTGAATCATCAGTGAATTACTCAGTAACCATCAAATAATCAAAGACTCGAGTCTTGCATTTCTATAATTAATCAATTTATTAAATAAAAATTAAAGGTTATAATATAATCTCCCTTATCCCTTATCTACAAAAAACTCCCCGTACTATGCCGCATCGCCTTCGCCCGTGCTACCAGCTCCAGCGCCTTCTTCTTGCTGCGCAGGGCACAGTCCTTGAGCGAGTCCGTCGAGTCGAGCATCACCGCTTGCTTCTTGCGCAGCGCCCGCAGCTTCTTGAGCGTTTTCGCCACCGTCGGAGAGTCCGCCGGCGCTGCCTTGTGCCAGTCGCCGTACTCTCGGTAGGCAGGACTTTGTTCTTTTTGCTGTTGGCTGTTTGCCGGAGCTTCACTACTTTTGCCTGGCTTCGGGGATTCTTGGTTTTCCTTGGTAGGTGTGATTGGTGGGGCATTCGTCAGGATTTGATTGTACAGGGCTTCGGCTTTCTGGTATTCGCCGAGCTTCACGTAGCAATTTCCCAGGTTGTGTTTGGTTTTGTTTACGTTCGGATCTTCCGGACCGAGCTTTGCTTCGTAGATTTCCAGAGCTTTCCGATAGAACTTCTCAACCTCGGTGTACTTTTGGAGGTTTTCACAAATAAGTGCCAGGTTGGTGAGCTGCTTCGCTACATCTGGATGATCTTCCCCGAGCACGTTCCGTCTGATGATGAGAGCCCTCCGACAGAGTGGTTCAGCGTCCTTGTACTTGCCACATTTTCCATACAAGACGGCGAGGTTGTTCAGGGTGGCTGCCACAGCAGGATGGTTCTCACCTAGAACTTTCTCTCGAATCGCCAGTGCGTCGATCAACAGTTTCACCGCCTCGCGGTACTTCTCCTGATCACGATACACCAAGGCAAGAATGTTAAGCATCGTCGCAACGTCCGGGTGGTTATGTCCGCTGGTCTTCTCCAGATCGTCCAGGGCTTGCTGACACAACGGAACAGCGACTTCGTACCGCCCTTGCGACGCGTACTCAATGACCAAGTTGTACAGCGTTCGCAACCTCGGAGGTGTCTCGTACCCGCTGTACTGACTCGGCGGGGTTGGCGATCTCCCGTCGGAACAGTCTTCCGTGAAAAGCTCTTCTATCAAATCCACGTGGGACTTCTCCAGTGGGTGATCCTCGTTGTCTTCGTACTTCTTCAAAGACAGCGTAAACTCCAGATGTTTCTTGTCCTCCTGAAGCTGGATAACTTCCTCCTCTGAAGTCTGCAGCCTTTTCTGAGCACTTGAGAGTTCTTCCCGCAGCCAGGCACTTTCCTGGTGCAGGCGTTTAACCTGCAGACGCAGTCGTTCTTTTTCGATCTCCAGCGATTGAAGCATCGTGGCCAGGGTGGTGATTAGGTGGGCTTCATCCAAGCCAAGTTCGATGTTTGCCAAGTTTTTGGTTAGAATCTCCAACTTGAAGGGGTTTGCTTTGCTGGCTTGGTGGGATGCTAAGGTGGTGTATTGAGATTTCAGTGCATCTAGAACGTGCATGGAAATTTTGGTGTTAGAGATGATTTGAGTACGGGTTAGGGTTGCCATCGTGATTAGATGGGAATATCACACTTGTGTCTTGACTGGATAACTACAGCAGTTGAGTAGCTTTAACTATTTTATATGACAAAATTGTGATACCAGCATTGGCCTTACCTAGCATACGGTAGAACTATCACAAATTAGCAGGTAAATTTGAAGCTCTATTTTACAAAAACAAATTTAGCATGCTAAAAAAAAGTATGAAAGTAGTGTTGTCAGATCTACAAAGAAATTTTAAGATTTTTAAAAGTTGCATGGTGTCGATTTCTGGAAAAGTCAGAGAAAACCTAGAATTGCCAGAGCAAGTAATTTGCAATTCAAAATATTTAAGATTAATCATGTTATACCAAAAGTGGTCTCTTGTTATTGAAGAATCAATTGTAAACAAACTTTGATTAATGAAACTCGTTTAGGCAAGGTGATAAAATGATTGAAAATGATCACCTTTAAAAGCCTACTAGTTTTAACTAATCCTCTACGCAAACAGGAAATGATTTTCATGTTCATATGTTGAATCATTTTAAATTTTCGAAGGGTTTCCCTCAAATTATAAGTCTCGTTTTGGATCATTGGCTTGTCCATATTAGATTGAATTCTCAAATTCCATATTTTAAAATGTCCCAAACATAAGGTGACAAAAAAGGCATCTTTTGAGCTAAAGAACAAGACTATAATTTTTCGATTTTTTTTGGCTTTATAGAGAAAAAAAAATCTTATTAAAAATATTGAATATCATATTTGCATGATGTAAAATCGAAAATACTATAAAACTGATCAAATTATTGCCATTAAGGGTTTAATATGGAAAAAAACATTTTTCTTAATTGTGACTATTACTAACCATTTCTGAATATTTTATGCAAAAAAAAATAAAAAAAACATTAAAGTTTGCATAAGAAACATTAAATTTGTGGTTCTCGTTTTTGGGATAGAAATATTTAAAAATAAAGAAACATTAAATACAGGTTTTAAAATGTCAAGCAAATTTAAATGTGAAAATTACCAGTTGTAGGCTTTAAAAAAATGATATTTTTCTCTAATTCTAATTTAAAGTGGCTGTAAATTAAAATCGGTGTGTGCCTTCAAAAAAAAACTTTTTTGATTAAAATAATCATAAAAAAGAGATTGAAATTATTTTCTTATGGTTTTGATTCTTCCATAAAAAAATCTTTATTCTCAAAAAATAGTAAATCGGTGGCAATTTTTTGCCAGTATTTTCTCAATGGCTCTCAAGGTGCATTTTTTGTTTCCTAAAACATTTCAAAATATTTCAAAAAGTTTTAAGTACAAACTATGGGAATTCCATTTAAAAATTAAACAGCTTTAAATATTACACCAAACCAATTTGACTATTTTGAGTTATTACTCATTGGTTTTCTTAAGAAGTCAAAATTTAAGGATACGAATTTTTACTTGGTTGCAATTCTTATAAAGAAAATGAAAGTTTTTTTTTTGAATAAAAACTTTAATTTCAAGCTTCAAACCATGGCAAAGGCAACGTTTGAAAATATTGCAAAAAGCTAATTATTTTTAAATCAACATGAACCCTTGCTTCAACTTTTTCAACCATTATTTTTTAATTGTTTTTTTTTTGTGGAAATGAAGTGAAATCAACTGAACTCAAATTTAAGGTAGTTACTATTACGATTAAAATATGTTTATCATAAATTTTGTAAAGGGAAACATTTTAAGCACGGATCACCTATACATTTTTGGATGTTGCATAAGAAAAATAGACAAACAAAATAAAAAGGAGTTTTAGCAAAATCAATAGCGGTTCAATGGTTTTCGTTTCAGAACAAAAAAAAAGTTTTACAAATATCACTTACTTTGAATATCCAGATTTTTTAATATACAAAAAGGGGAATTGAATGAATCAGGTAAGGAAAATGCGAGGGATATTTTCTGGGATTTGAATTGACACCATGAAAATTTAACTTTTGCTAGCTTCTTAAGCTCTATACTAGCTCTTCAACGTTGTAAATCAGGCCTTTTTTATTGCTTGCCTGCAGAATTCACATTCCACCTTCCTTCACTTTTAGCATAGCTAAATTTCGATTCATCTAGATTGAAACTTCATGGGGGAATCCCAATCTATAGCTACGAGCGTAATTTTGTTTTCATATTCAAAAATAAAACAAACGCCGGACACTTACTCACATTTCAAAACAACCTTGATAGTAGACTGTGTGCTTCTACTTTACTTCCCCAGTCGACTCAGTGTTCTCAAATCTCGCGTTCTAGGTCGTTATCAACCAATGTGCTACGTAGGTCTGGTGTTTGCCGAATGAAATAATATTGTGCTGTTCAAATTAAAAGCTTATTTTAACAATTTTCGGAATGGACTTTCAAAAGACCTCTCCCAAAAGTGAAAGAATTCCCCACGCAGCAATTATCGGCCTGGCAGGTTCAATTTATCAATTTCATGCACCATAAACTTACAGCCATTATCAGTGCTTTGCTATGTATACAGGTTTTAAGGTTCTGCTATCTCCGGTCTTCCCTATGGTTGGTCCACGACACACGTTCTTGAACGGTTTAGTTCCCGAACGTGATGTTTTTCAACTCCATCAAGATTTGAAGCGCCGGCCGGGAGGTGGGGGTGTCCTTTTGCCATAAAATCGATCGAATCGACCTTGATGGGGGAGGTGGTGGATTACCAAACAATTTCACAGCTGACGGTGGTGTCGGAAGTGAATATCATTACGTCGGGGTTTAACATGAGGGGCGTGGTTACTTCTAGTGCGTTGTGAACTATAGTGGTACCGTATTGGACAGAATATTGAAAACTTAAACATACTTGAAATTTGAGTTTTTGTTTACAAAATAACAATTTTACTAAAAACAATTTACATACAATTTAATGAATATTTTAGGATTGATGAACTTCGTCAAAAAAGCTCAAGATAATATTAATGAGAAAATTATTTCAGACCAATTAGAATTTTAAATATTCTGTTTATAATATAGGTTTTTTTTAAATATGGTTATCCAAATGTTAATCCCTGTATTCTTTAAGATTGAGACTATTGAAACGCCCTTCAATAATGCATGAAAATCACCATTTTCCACGAGTGTTGCCACCGTTTTCATCGCCAGTTCGTGCGTGATTTGAGTGGCACAGTATCGCCATTATCATTATCCGATCGACACCTTGACGGTATTCTCCTCAGGTGAAGGCAGGGAAATGGGGGAGGAGGACCGTTACATAACTCGCACCCGCACAACAAAACGCGCCTCATTACGATTCAATGCAAACAACACCCCACCCCCCTCCCCTTGTGGGGGTGCGTTTACAAGTGTACATGTGTGGGTAATGAAAGGAGGGAGGAGGAACGTTGAAAGCTTAATTTTCTCTTGTCACTCAACCGCCTTGATAACGCCGTGGTCCTGGTGGGATCGCAACGGGCAAATATTACACGCACACTCGCACGCTCATTACACAATCAGTCCCACATGGTGTCATGAATTTTAACAATGTTACGTTTTAATGAGACATGGTGCAAACAGGGAATGATTGTTGAATAAGATGGCTTTAATGCATGATTTTTAAATTTGTTTTATTTTTCCTTTTTCGTTTGTAATAAATATCATTTACATGTACTAAAATAAGTTTCTTAAATTACTTTTCAACTATTTGGGTCAACAAAAACTATATTCTAAGTTTTTTTTGCCAAAACATTGTTTTTAAAACTATATCTTTCCTAGTATTTCGTCACGTTTAACCCTTCTGAGCAATTCTCTATGAAATCAGTCTTTTTTCTTTAATTTTACTTTTTGTATTTTTTTTAAATCCTACTGATACTTTTTTGATGCCTTCAGTATGCCCAAAGAAGCCATTTTGAATCATTAGCTTGTCTGTATAAATGTCCATACACATTTGGCAGCTTCTCATTAGGGTGTCCAGAATATGGGACTTTTTTTCAAAACCTCGCTCCACAAGCTGAATATTGTTCCTTGACTTATTTTAGGACTCTGGGCCAAATATGAGCAATTGTTAATCTCAAAATGCATGGAAAACCCAAGTTTCTTACGGTTTGATCTGCACGGTGCGCTACTTCCATCCAAATATTTCCAAAAGTGAGATTCTCATTGGAAATGTAATGCTCTACAACTTTGTAGAACAGACCAAAGCTGTAAAACTCGATCCTGAAAAGTTATTAGCGATTTAAATAAGACATTTTTGTATGAAAAACAAATTTTTCGCCTACTTTAGGCTCGGGTATCAATGGGTTAATCTCATCCAATTTCGCTAAAATCTTACACTGATGCTTAAAAAACCCGAAACCGTTTTCCACTTGTGGAGCAGGGGGTCATTTTTTCTGGGCACCCTACTGCCCAGGAATGATATATAAAAATTCAAAACTCTGTATCTTTTGAAGGAATTTTTTGATCGATTTGGTGTCTTCGGCAAAGTTGTAGGCATGCAAAAAAATGTAGGTGTTGCAAATTATTTTTATCGATTTATGAAATTTTGAATCCATACTGATTTAAAAAAATCTAAACATCGGTCGCAATAAATTTTCAACTTAATTATTCGATATTAAATCTAATTTGCAATCAAAAGTACTCCAATGAAATTTTAATAAAATGCACCGTTTTCAAGTTAAAGCCATTTTAGGTATCTTTTTTGAAAATAGTCGCAGTTATTAATTTGTTTTAATTTGTGCCTATGTTTGCCAACTTTTGATAAAAAAAACTTTTGAAAAGCTGAAAAAATTCTCCATATTTTGCTTTTTTGCACTTTGTTGATATGACGCTTAGTTGCTGAGATATTGCCATGCATAGATTTAAAAACAGGAAAATCGATATTTTCTAAGTCTCACCCAAACAACCCACCATTTTCTAATGTTGATATCTCAGCAACTATTGGTCCGATTTTCAATGTTAAAATATGAAACATTCGTGAAATTTTCCGATCTTTTCGATAACAATATTTTCATTTTTTTTTAATTAGGACTAGCATTTCAAAAGGGACAAACATTTAACATTACGCCCTTTTGAAATGTTAGTCTTGATTTTGAAAGATGGGTACTCATTTAAAAAAATAAACAGCTGCACTATTTTCTAAAAAAAAAACACGTAAAAATGGCTGTAACTTGAAAACGGTGCACTTTATCAAAATTTCACAAAAGAACTTTTTGATTGCAAATTCGATTATACATCAAAAAATAAAGCCGAAGAATTGTTGGGATCAATATTAAGATTTTTTGAAAAAAATCAGTATTGATTCAAAAATTCAAAACTCGGTTAAATATTTTTTGCCCGTTCTGGAAATATCTGAAATGTGTGCAGTGTAAAATATCAGAAATTAAAAAAAATTAAATAGTGTCTTTTTAGCAAATCAAGTTTTAGTGACTTACAGTGAAATAAAAAGTAAACCATTTTTTTTTACCCTGTTATTTTTTTTTTCAGTGTTGTCTTTATTCATACCTACAACTTTGCTCAAGACACCAAATCGATCAAAAAATTCCATCAAAAGATATAGATTTTAGAATTTGTATATATGATTTTTGTATAGACAGCTGCCAAATATGTATTGAAAAATTATATGGATAAACTTAGTGCGTCCATCTCGAGAATTCCCGGTTTTGGAAAAAAAATCCCGGGATTTTTTTATATTTTGTTCCGGAAATTTCCGAAATTGAAAACAAATCAAATTTTGTTCTAGAAATTCAGATTTGCTTGTAGAAATATATGAAAAGTTGAATGCTTTTTAATCGATAAGAATTCCAAAGCATTAAAATATGTTTTTCGGCATTTATCAATATTAATTTGGCTTACAAGGGAAAATTGGTAAAATTTTTGTTTACAAATCCGCAATATACTTTGCGCCCAAAATATTTTCTTTGAAATTTTATTTATTTAAAAAAAGACTCTCGTATAATTATGACTTTAAACTTGAACATAATATCCCATTTAAAAAAAAATATTATTAATTTTACCAAAAACCGGCATTTGGATTAAATCTGGACAAAACGAACAAATTAAGACAGTTGTTTAAGCTATTTTTTGCATAATGTTCTAATTGTTTTAATTGATTTTGGTTACAACAGGAATAGAACAATACAATTAGTAGACCGATTCAGTCCCGATTATCCCCAGTTGGTGGTAATTACTTAAAGATAATTTTTAAAATATGTTTTTAATATAAAACATAAAATTCCAAACTCATCCAGAGTACTACATTGTCTGGTATAATTTTATCTGTTTTCATTTCTTCTTTTTTTTTAAATTCAATGAAATTGTTCATGCTTTCGTAGTCAAATTATATAAATAAAAAAAGAAATATATTTCAAAAATTGGTTCAATAAAATTCCAAAGCACATCAAAGAACAAAAACATTTGTTTAATGTGTTCCAAACTATCTTAAGACTGGTGTCCTTGTTCAGATTGAAGTGTAGCTTATCACCAATTAACAGTATTGTACTGATTCTTTGATTTATGCTTGAAAAACATAAAAAATATAATGAAAACATAGATTTTATTACTGCTTCAAAAATTTCCCGGGATCCCGGGAATTCCCGGGATTCAAAAAAAAATTTCCCTGTTTCCCGGGAAATTCAAAACGCGGGAAAATTGGACGCCCTAAATAAATTAATGATGCAAAATGGCTTCTTTGGGCATACCAAAGGCACCAAAAAAGTTTCAGCCGGATAAAAAAAAAAAAAAAAAACAATCGAATGACCGGAATCTCAGAGAATTTGTTAGAAACCTTGTTAGAAACAGGTATTTTCTTTTTTAATAATACTACAAACGTACCATGGAATTTGAACATTTTTTTCCATTTTCATGAACACTTGTTCACGACCGAGCCACGTAGCCTAGTGGTAACGCTTCCGCCTCGTAAGCGGTAGATCGGGGTTCAAATCCCGGCTCGGACCAACACAACTGGTGATCTTTTCTTTTCTGGATTCGATTGCTTAGTAAAGGGAAGGTAGTGTATCGTCACAAACTGGACCTTATCAAGACACCTTAGGAAGACAACCAATGGAATGTTAACATTAACCTTAACATGTTAACATTAAGTTGATTAATAAAAAAACTGTCACTGAATCCGCTTTGTGAATGCCGGCCCCGATACTCTTTACGGGTGTTCCCCTCAGGAACAGGGAAAGATTTACTTACTTTTTGTTCACGATTTTTGAAACTCAGTTTTCTCCTTGCAGGTTTCAAATTAATAAAAAAAATTCTTATTGTTCGAGCGTTCAAAAATAAAAGAGGCCGTACCGCCCCGCTGCCACGAGATATCGAAAAATGGAGTTTAGAAGCCCAAAAAAAATTACCTCCAAGGACAAAGTTTCTCTTACATCGAAGAGGATTTGAGAAAGTCGAGTACCGAGAAATGGCAGCGGGTTTTTAGCCATTTTTAATCAAAAACAAATATTAAAGGACCATCTTGCCCCATCGTCACAAGATATCGAAGGACACAACAACCTCTGAGAGTATAGTTTTATTAAAATTTAAGGGTGGTTATGACACCATTTTCCGATTTCGTGGGTAATCCCTGAGCACAATTTTTCACTTCAAACCGCTCAATTTTCGAACGTCAAAACTCAAATGAAATTGCCTCAAACATAAACGCATGCAAATACCTGACACAAATGGGAAAGTGGCTCAACCGGAAAAGAGCCTCTCAAATTCTGAAATCGATTCCCACACCATCGCCACCCTCAGCAAAACAAGCTAATTTGCATTCATCTCTTTATTTTCTTCTCATCCGGTGATGGGCTTGCGAGGAAAGTGCCTTTTCTTCGATGTTATCAAAACAGCATTTTGCCAGTGAGTGAGAGAAGAGGTCTTGACGAGTCTTTCTTAAGGAGAAGCATAGACCGACTTCTGGCTGATGCATGAAATGGAGTTGGATTGTGGAAGCTTTGCATTTTCCAACGAATTGGAACTGGAGTGAAGAGGAAAAGTGTTTGTTTTGAACGCAATCAATCAAATTATTTGTGCTTGCTAGAGTTGAGGAGATTAATGTGGAGCTGTGATACAGTGTTTCTTTCATCTGAAGTAGATGATCTTAGAAGACAAGTTAAGTGTTTTTCAATACCTCGATTAAATAGTAATTCAAATCTGTTTTCAAAACTTTCTTTTTCATTGACAAACTCCTTAAGTAAGTCCCTCATTGTTTCAAGCTGCAAAGGCCAAAAGTCCACTTCCTTAACCATTACCTTTATCCCCCTGGCCGTCTCTGATTCGCGTAATCCACCTTCCGGGTCGTAACATCAACCATGTCGAGACAATATATTACAAGTGTCGAGGCCCTCGCAGGCAGTAAAAAGGGGTTTTACAAGGGCCTCCTCTCTATTCATAGCCTTTTTCCTTCCGCTCGTTGTCACCCTGACTGACTGGCTGGCGAGAAAAGTCAAAGGAACATTTCCTCCGCCCGGATAGACTTTCACACCGCAATGTCGTTAAATGTTCTGAGTGATGGTCGGGGAGCGAGAAAAAAGGATTCCTTTTAACAGCATCTCACCTCATTTTTTGTTGCTGTTGCGATGGGATGCAAAGAATGCGTGTCCTGGTAGGGTGTCCTAAGTTTTTCTATTTGCCTGAATACAAATTTCTAGCCATATCGCGAAACTGACTTTTCCTTTTTGGCAATGCTATAATTTTTTAAGACATTTGCAAAATTTGAAAATAGTAGTTGAAAAACAAGTTGCAAAAAGAAGATTTTTTCAGCACGAGTCGTACAGTGCTATACAGTGCTGAAAAAACAAAATTTAGCAAAGTTTTTGCGATTCCAAAAAACGTCTTTTGAATGGAATTTTATGTCAAACATCAATGTGTTAAGTGAATTCATCGTTCAAAACAAAAGAATATTGAAAAATTTTACTTTTCGATGCTAGTGCTGAAAAGTTTAATTTTTCAGCACCCATTTGGTATTAAAAAGTATTAATTTCCGTTTTGTTATTTTTGGTAGAGAAAAGTAGGCTCGAGAATGACAGGAAAAGTAAGTAGTTTCACGACGGAATTGCAAAAAAAAAAATCATAAAATCATGTTTCGATGAAAAATTTAGTTTGCAATCCAAGATTACGTTAAAACATTTGATAAAGTATTATAACTTATTTTTTATGAGAAAATAAAAAAGATTTTGATTCGATTTTTTCATGTTGAAAAATAAATCTTTGATGGAAGTTTCTCATGTTTAAAAAAATCTTTTTTTTAGATTTTATGGATTCGACTCTAAGATTTTAATATTTTAAATGGTATAAATAAATATGATGCAAATGAAGTTAAGTTCTTCGTAGCACAACAAATTTACAATTAAACCTAGAACACTGAAAAACTAAAATGATTCAAGTATTTGGTTGATTTTATCAACCTTGTCAATCTATCTTGTCATCCGTAACATTGGTAACAAAACTTCAGTGTTCGCTAAGTCAGAAGATTTCAAAATAAACAAATATTGATTTTGTGTTAGAAAAACGAGTTTAAGAATTATTTTAAACTAAAATTGTTTATGTTGAATGTTTGTGGGGTTTTTTTAATTGACTTTTTTGGAAAGTGAATTTATTTAGACAAACGGCTATTTAAAAAAAACTCGGCAACACTTCTTTATAAATTCTAAACATAAACATTCTGGCAAAAATTGTTTGTTTCTTGAAGAAACGAAAAAAACATCTGAGTATTCGAAAATCTGTATCTTGAGAAGGATTTTTTTTATCGATATGGTATCTGCAGTAAAATTGTAGGTTATGATTACACAGAAAAAAAGTTGAATTTTGGAATGTTGAAAATTTGGTAGGTTGAATATTACCTTTTTTTGAGTAATATTACATAAAAAATGTGTAAAAATGTAAACCTGATGAATATTCATCAAAAAATGATGATAATTCATCATTTTCTGTGGTAAAATTAATCATTTTTTGACACAAAATCTGTCACCATTTCCTGATGAATATTACCATATTTTTTTTTTCTGTGTGGGCTGGTACAAACTTTATCTTAAGTTTTTGTCCCTCGGGTCATGCGAAGGAAAAGTGGTGGGGGGAAGATAGTAAATTTAAAATTTCATGCCTAATTTTCAAAATTTCAAAGCAAGTAATATCAGCATGGCGCTACTGGGCTATTCTCCACAAAATCGGACATTTCAAAAGGGCGTAATATTGATTTTTTAATCTCTTTGAAATCATAGTCTGAATTCCGAAATTAAAAAAAATGAGAGGATCAGAAAATTTAAAAAATGTTTCAGAGATCCAATCTTCAATTTCTCCAAGGCAATTTTATTGGAAATTTTCTCAGCCTTTAGAAAAAAATATTTTTTAAGAATGGACAATCATGGATACTATTTAAAAAATCGATTGAATTTTTCAGTTAAAATTAAACTTCAAGTGGCTATATCTAGAAAACGGTGCACTTTATGAAAATATCTGTGCAGTACTTTTCAATTGCAAATTTAGTTTAACATTAAAATCTGAAGTCAAACATATTTTTTTAGTAAAATTTATTTTTTTCCAAAAAGCACAATATTTCAAAAAATCATAACTTGGCGACAATAGTTTTGTCCATGCTTTTCTATAGCTTAAAAGTTGCATTTTCGTCTCTTAGACAGTATACAAAAAAATACAAAAGTAAAAAATGTGGGTTGTGGGAAATCATATTTTTCTGATAAAAAATCTAATCCAAAAATCAGCTTTAACCAATTTTCAGAGTACCATTTTTTTCTTAATATTTCCTACAACTTTGATGAAGACACCAAACCGATCAGAAAATTTCTTCAACCAATGACACAAAATGGCTTCTTTGGTCATAGGTAAGGCCCTTAAAAAGATTGAGCCTATTGAAAAAAATTGAGCCTATTCAAAATTTGCCGAAAGTCTAAAGCTTATTCTTATTATTTTAAATTGTTTATAATCAATTGAGCTTATTTTCCAATTAAAAAACCTTAATTTTTAGCTTAGGTACCGTAAAACGGGGTGACTTTGATAGCCGGGGTGACTTTAATAGGTTTGCGATTTTTCTGCAAAATGAAGAGTACAATTAAAATACGTAAGGAATGCATTAGAAACATACTGACCGTGGTAGAGAAGTGTTCAAAGTACCTCAAGAAGAACTTTTCATAACATTATGACAAGTTTAAAGAGTTAGTTAACTATAGTTAAGAAAATGTTGATTAAAGCCATTATTTAAACTTCTTAAAGTGTCATGATTTTCTCAATGAACATGATTTTTAATCGGAAAACGGAATGCATTTTCGGATTCTTTGGAAATTTTTCACTAGGAGAAGGTTAAAAAATAATAAATAATATGTGTTTTTCAAACACAATTAAAAAAAATCTCCCAATTTATAGGCAATTTCAGTTGAACAAATTTCATGTAAAATGTGAAAACTTGTGATTCGTGCTTCAAATTCAGTATAAAATGCAATATAAATCGATAATTTTATGAACAAAACTAGTTTTAACTAATTTCAGGCAAAATTCCGACTTTTTAACAATTTTACCTAAAATTTATATGTATTTTGCTTAAAAGCTTATACACTTAGTTAACTAAATATAAACATTGATTTTTTCTTAATATCTATATCAGCTACTTTAGTGATGGTACATTTAACGTACAAATAAAGTTTGAACATCTTAAATATGATTTTAACAAGAAAAACTATGACTATCAAAGTCACCCCGGAATTAAAACTAAGAATTTTTAACGTAACTATTTTTCTAAACATTATTGAAAAAACTTTTTTTCCGAAATAGTGCATGGACCTTGTGTGGTCTACCCCAGTACATGTTTTAAAAATAATAATCTTGAGAAAAACCTTACCTGTTGGAAAATATTCTAAAAACAATTTGAAATCCTATCAAAGTCACCCCGGTTCACGGTACACAAAAAATCCTGATTTTTCAATTTGACTTTTAATCATTTTGATATTGGTACCGGGGATTATATTTTTTGAAAATTAAATGATACTTTAAAAAAACAAAATTGTTGTAAAACTTAATTTTATAAACCAATTTTAGATGCAAAATCAAATTTGCACTCTGCAATGGCTTTAAACATTTTAAACATTTTTTGGTAATGATATTTTCTAGTTATAAATATTTTTAGGTGATATTTTTCGGAAATATTTTTTTTACAGCTTAAAAACACTTTATGTAGGAAAAACTATTTTTTCAAGCCAGATATTGCAGATTGCAGCGATTTTTAGACAATCGTGCAACTTGTGGAAATCTCTATACAAAAGTGCACACCTCAAACAACAGCAGAAAAAAAATTGTCTAAGACACACTCCCCTGTCTAAAACTGTTTTAAAGTGTTCGAAAGCATCAAAGCTCAGTTGAGACACGCACCACTATAGGCAAGCGGGGGGAGAAGGGGTAGGATTTCAAGTGTGCAAATATTTGGTGTGCAGATATTATTTTCAAGGGTGGAGAATTTGGTGCAAAGTTTGCAATACAATGTCCTACAATATTTATTGATGACTTTAATTTATTGATCGGACTGCTGGTTGCTGAGATAAAGCTTCCTAAGTATAAATTTTGTGAAAAATGAGTTTTTCTCAGTGTCACCTAATTAGCCTTCACGATTCCCTGAAACTATAGGTTCGATTTTAAAGTTTTGTAATATTTTATTGTTTTTGTTATAACAATAGTTTTCAAATTCGATCATAATTTCAGACACCCTAGTAAATTTACTTCTTCCAGGGACAACCTTTTCTTTTACTGTCTTCTTCTTCTTCATCGCCAACCCAAAGAATGGCAAACCTGGAATCCCCTTGTACTATTAATGTACTTTTGATACCTCGTTTTATGCTTTTCATCCCACCCACAATCACCTTGGAAGAAAGACCAATTCATTTGCGTGGGGGACCACATTGAGCAAACAATGCACAGTGGTCCAGATCGCAAAATTAAGTGGAAAATGAATTTTCCGAAAAATGGTTAAGTTTTGGAGCTTTGGTGTCTTCAGAAGAGTTGTTGCAAATGGAAAGGGGCAACTTTTGGTTTGGTTTAAAATTAGGGTGGTTCACTATTAGGGTGATTTTTAAAATCTAACTTTCCAGGAATATTTTTGGGAATTTTTTTTGTCTTCTAAAAAGTTGTTGGGCTTGCCAATCCAAGCAACTTTGTCGAAGACACCAAAATTTTATCTCGTAATCTACGCCTTCTACGACCAAATTTAGAGAAAGCATCTGAGCAAACCTTCAAAAATCAGTTTTTTGAACGTAGCAATTCAGGGTTAAGTTTTAGAGAAAAGTGTTATTCGGAGCACTTTTAGAGCTCTAAAAAACAAACATTTTTATTATCTGACAAGTCAATTTGGACTTAAGGGTCAAAAGTTACAGCCATTTTAATGTAAAAAAGATGCAAATTTAAAACTTGAATATCTCGAAATGGCGCAAGCCAAATTTTAAGCACTAGGTTGCATTTGAAAGAGCAGATCTAGCACTACAAACGCTGAAAAAATCTCAGGGGTGTTTTTCTTTAAACTCGAGATATCTCCATTTGAAAAAGTCTAATTTTCAAGGGAAAACCATATGGGACCACCCTAACGAAATTCGAAAATTTTCCAAATATATGTTTTTCCATGTAATTTTGCCCGCTGAATCTGAATCTGCCCTCAGAATTGAGCCAAAGTGTCGAAAAATCGATTTTTGGTCATATTTTTGGTTTAAATGATAATTTTACATGGAAATCCAAAATATGACCAAAAATCGATTTTTCGACACTTTGGCTCAATTCTGAGGGCAGATTCAGATTCAGCGGGCAAAATTACATGGAAAAACATATATTTGGAAACTTTTCGAATTTCGTTAGGGTGGTCCCATATGGTTTTCCCTTGAAAATTAGACTTTTTCAAATGGAGATATCTCGAGTTTAAAGAAAAACACCCCTGAGATTTTTTCAGCGTTTGTAGTGCTAGATCTGCTCTTTCAAATGCAACCTAGTGCTTAAAATTTGGCTTGCGCCATTTCGAGATATTCAAGTTTTAAATTTGCATCTTTTTTACATTAAAATGGCTGTAACTTTTGACCCTTAAGTCCAAATTGACTTGTCAGATAATAAAAATGTTTATTTTTTAGAGCTCTAAAAGTGCTCCGAATAACACTTTTCTCTAAAACTTAACCCTGAATTGCTACGTTAAAAAAACTGATTTTTGAAGGTTTGCTCAGATGCTTTCTCTAAATTTGGTCGTAGAAGGCGTAGATTACGAGATAAAATTTTGGTGTCTTCGACAAAGTTGCTTGGATTGGCAAGCCCAACAACTTTTTAGAAGACAAAAAAATTCCCAAAAATATTCCTGGAAAGTTAGATTTTAAAAATCACCCTAATAGTGAACCACCCTAATTTTAAACCAAACCAAAAGTTGCCCCTTTCCATTTGCAACAACTCTTCTGAAGACACCAAAGCTCCAAAACTTAACCATTTTTCGGAAAATTCATTTTCCACTTAATTTTGCGATCTGGACCACTGTGCAATGGGCATTATCGCCCGAATGGGGCTACTGCCTACTTGTGATGTGTCCTCGTTACAAATTGTTCGAAAATTTACGGTCCTTAAACAATTTTTCCCATTCTCACCGCCGGTAAGCTGCCGGTAATGTGTTCCATGTTTTGCAATTTATTGGGTAATCCTGCCTAGAACAAGTCCCACTCTCCACCACGTTAAGGTGGCCCTCGTCGAAACTGTTTATGAGGGGGGATTATTCGTACATTTTTCTGTTTCACACTATACCTGTCGGTTCGGACGGAGTTGGTAACTAATTCAGACCGTAATGATGAACAGAACTTTCGTGGTTGGTGGTTCGTTTTAAAATGAACGGCGGTGAAGTTTGAGCAGTACCAGGCAGCAGCAGTACGAAAAGTACTCCTATTTGTCAACGAAATTGGAGATTATTTGGTGTGAAGATGAGAGCAGTACAGTCAAGTATGAGTTTACAGTGGTGTTTGGTATGATTGAATGGTATAATAATGAACAGAATTCTCTCCTACTTATTGCATAGAAATTTGTCATAATTTATTATTGATATTTTTCATAAGCGCAAAAAAAATCATGTACATCAATTTGAAGTAAACTGTTTGGTTTAACATTTGACACCACTGATCAAAAATCGCTTAAAATCCACCAAAATCGCGGTCCACCGGCATAAACGCTTCTGATGAATAATATCGATGTGCGATCTCGTCTGTACAGGTCCGGTCCTCGACATTCCAGCAGGATAGTCGAAATTCAATCCTGCCAGCTAGTGCATGGCTCCAATTTGCACCATGGCGGGCGTAACGTTAAAAGAGTGGGCTTGTACACCATTTTGAACAGCGAGCGAGCGTTCCAAAATTGAAAACTTTTAATGAAAGTGTCACGTCAATCTCTGTTGCTGGCACCTACTCCACCCAGAACTCGGGCCTGAATCTGTTGCCGCGTTGTTCGGTACGACACGCTCTTCAAACGCTGTATACTGCTCTACGTATCGATAGCTGTGATTTGGAGGTTGTTGTACTGAGACACTGTGGGAGATAATTATGCTTTGAATTTAATACTTCGAATTGCGTATTGAATGAAAAATTTTCGACTAAAAGTTTTGACCACTTCGAAAGTCTCACTGTGCACTCCCAAAGTCATTTCACACTGTATTGAACGTTACGCTGTTGCTGCTACGCTGTGTGTCCGGCGTGGCCATGCTGGTTGCCGTTGGTCATGGTTCTGGTTCTTCGCGGTACAATGACATCGGGGTCCTTTTGATGGATAGGGTGCGAGCAGGTTGCATCGGATGTTTTGCAACAACACTGTCGGTCGAGACTGGAAACGGTGCCCGGTTGTGAAAAGTGAGAAAATGAAACGGTTCCTCTGCAGGTGTGAAGTTGTTGGTAGCAATTTTGTGTCAAGTTATTGGGATTATGGTAAGGATGTTGAACTGGTTGGTAAACCTGTGGATGGAATTAATTAGGTTAATTTTCAAATTATTTTTACGAAAATAGTTTAACCAAAAAAAAAACAATTTAAATCATTAAACATTAAACATTAAACATTAAACATTAAACATTAAACATTAAACATTAAACATTAAACATTAAACATTAAACATTAAACATTAAACATTAAACATTAAACATTAAACATTAAACATTAAACATTAAACATTAAACATTAAACATTAAACATTAAACATTAAACATTAAACATTAAACATTAAACATTAAACATTAAACATTAAACATTAAACATTAAACATTAAACATTAAACATTAAACATTAAACATTAAACATTAAACATTAAACATTAAACATTAAACATTAAACATTAAACATTAAACATTAAACATTAAACATTAAACAATAAACATTAAACATTAAACATTAAACATTAAACATTAAACATAAAACATTAAACATTAAACATTAAACATTAAACATTAAACATTAAACATTAAACATTAAACATTAAACATTAAACATTAAACATTAAACATTAAACATTAAACATTAAACATTAAACATTAAACATTAAACATTAAACATTAAACATTAAACATTAAACATTAAACATTAAACATTAAACATTAAACATTAAACATTAAACATTAAACATTAAACATTAAACATTAAACATTAAACATTAAACATTAAACATTAAACATTAAACATTAAACATTAAACATTAAACATTAAACATTAAACATTAAACATTAAACATTAAACATTAAACATTAAACATTAAACATTAAACATTAAACATTAAACATTAAACATTAAACATTAAACATTAAACATTAAACATTAAACATTAAACATTAAACATTAAACATTAAACATTAAACATTAAACATTAAACATTAAACATTAAACATTAAACATTAAACATTAAACATTAAACATTAAACACTAACATTTGTTTTTGTTTTTGTTTTTGTTTTTGTTTTTGTTTTTGTTTTTGTTTTTGTTTTTGTTTTTGTTTTTGTTTTTGTTTTTGTTTTTGTTTTTGTTTTTGTTTTTGTTTTTGTTTTTGTTTTTGTTTTTGTTTTTGTTTTTGTTTTTGTTTTTGTTTTTGTTTTTGTTTTTGTTTTTGTTTTTGTTTTTGTTTTTGTTTTTGTTTTTGTTTTTGTTTTTGTTTTTGTTTTTGTTTTTGTTTTTGTTTTTGTTTTTGTTTTTGTTTTTGTTTTTGTTTTTGTTTTTGTTTTTGTTTTTGTTTTTGTTTTTGTTTTTGTTTTTGTTTTTGTTTTTGTTTTTGTTTTTGTTTTTGTTTTTGTTTTTGTTTTTGTTTTTGTTTTTGTTTTTGTTTTTGTTTTTGTTTTTGTTTTTGTTTTTGTTTTTGTTTTTGTTTTTGTTTTTGTTTTTGTTTTTGTTTTTGTTTTTGTTTTTGTTTTTGTTTTTGTTTTTGTTTTTGTTTTTGTTTTTGTTTTTGTTTTTGTTTTTGTTTTTGTTTTTGTTTTTGTTTTTGTTTTTGTTTTTGTTTTTGTTTTTGTTTTTGTTTTTGTTTTTGTTTTTGTTTTTGTTTTTGTTTTTGTTTTTGTTTTTGTTTTTGTTTTTGTTTTTGTTTTTGTTTTTGTTTTTGTTTTTGTTTTTGTTTTTGTTTTTGTTTTTGTTTTTGTTTTTGTTTTTGTTTTTGTTTTTTGTTTTTGTTTTTGTTTTTGTTTTTGTTTTTGTTTTTGTTTTTGTTTTTGTTTTTGTTTTTGTTTTTGTTTTTGTTTTTGTTTTTGTTTTTGTTTTTGTTTTTGTTTTTGTTTTTGTTTTTGTTTTTGTTTTTGTTTTTGTTTTTGTTTTTGTTTTTGTTTTTGTTTTTGTTTTTGTTTTTGTTTTTGTTTTTGTTTTTGTTTTTGTTTTTGTTTTTGTTTTTGTTTTTGTTTTTGTTTTTGTTTTTGTTTTTGTTTTTGTTTTTGTTTTTGTTTTTGTTTTTGTTTTTGTTTTTGTTTTTGTTTTTGTTTTTGTTTTTGTTGCTCCATAAAATAATCAATTCAAATTAAAAAAAAACATGAGACATGTCATTTACTGCATCCCTGACTTCAGCTTCAAAAATCCTTCCTTGTTGACGACAAAACCTATATCAGCGTCCATTGTCAATTGCTGTGACTCGCAAGGGCGTTGGCACCATCTGCAACTCCAAACTCTCGTGCTCATCAAAGCAGAGAGCAACTTTACACGCAAAATGTTGCCCTTTTTCAATTTTATGTCTCAACAGACTTCAACATGTCATTGCAAAGGTGTGCGGGCGCGCCTCAATTTCGAAAATCCCACGAATTCCGTACAACGACCTTTCAAATTTCGGTTCATAAACGAAACGAAAACTAACCTAGTTGGAACGGTAGTTTTGATTGGTGATTGGACTTCGATTTCTTGTTGCACCAAACTGTCAATCACAAACTTTAACCGTTCGTCAGTTTGAGTTGATGTTCTGTTTCGTGATTTTTTAACTTTATTAGTTTTTCATTTGTTTTATCCTAATTGACATTTTTTCAATGAAATTTGAGTGTAATTAAATTGAAGCATTTGAGATTGTTTCAATATTCAATTTCAAAAAATCTCAACCTTCTTGACAAGGATTTTATTGCTGATGATTCGACCCTCAGGGCCGCTCCCGGGCAGCGATTCTAATGAAAAGAAATTTAATTAAAAGTTTGCTCTTCGAATCCTCGCCTGCTCCTCTGTCAGGCGTGATGAAAAATGGATGTGACAAAAAGTCGACGTCGAAGCACTTATTAATTTGAAATTCAATTCCGTTTCGCTGGCCGTCAATTTTATTTCATCGCCGCTTGTCGTTTTGAACAGTGTTGTGACATTAACTGGCCTGGCGATTTTTTTTTCTTGTCTGAAGAGTTTTGTAGCTCAAATTGCGTTGATTTGATTTTGTTTCATTTTTGTTATAAATGTTTAAAATGTTGTTTATTTATTTATGTTGTAAATTGAACTCGTTTGTATTTTCAACAACTTCATAAATTGCCGATCTCATTCCCTCAAGTCCACTTACCAAAAACCCATCTCCATTAATTTGCCATTTGCCCAAAATGACGCCCATTTAAATTCCATCTCAACCGACTGTCAATTAAATCCTTATTTATTCAAGTGTCGATGATTCCACGGGCAACCTATTCATGCTCCCCCTCAAATACCCCTGGAGCAGATTTTTCTAGCAAAACATAAACTACGCCGGAGAGGACCGGCCGGCCAGGCCTCGCGCATGAATAACTCTAGACGATACAGCCCGGGGCGAAAAATATGTGTGGCACATTCTACACGGTATCCAGTCCACCCACCCACCCTAGAGTAGCATTCTCCTCATGTTGGGCTGGAAACACAACGCTGCTCATCAACAGGGAGTTCGTCTGGGGCTGGCTGGCTTGGAGTTGTAAGAGACAAGTTAGCTGTGGTGTTAGAAGTTGGACGTACACATGAGGAATGGTACCGTAATTTAAGACATTTTTGAATTGTTTTACTACAAAAATTATAACATTTTTTTTTGTGATCTTCGAAATTTTTTTATTTATGCAGAAAATTTCCAGGAAACCGAAAAGTTGTAGTTTTAAGTTCTGAATCAGCTAAAAAATCAAAGTTTTTGCCTGAAAAATCAGGTGTCAATTTTTATGCTTTATGGTTTCAACATTTTAATGAAAAAAGTGTTTCAAAATGCATTATTCACCTGTCCAGTTGTTTTGCCATCATTAGTTTCCAAAATATGTAAGTATCGACGAAAATTTTACTTTTACGAAAAATATTTTTTTTGCGGTGCTGTACTTAACTATCTTATCTATTTATCTTAACTCTACTATCTTTACTCTACTTTCTTTACTATCTATCTATTACAATCAATGCAGAAAAATGCATTTTAGATTGTTTTCAGTTGATTAGACTTCTATTTTCATGGAAATTTTGAAGCCGTTCGTAAAAAAAATTTTTTTTGCCCCCTGATTTTTTAGACCATAAACTTTGAAAAATATTTGCAATGGCCTAAAAAAAATATTTCAATCGAAATTTAAAATTGTCTTTAGAAAAGAAAATTAAACACTTCGAGAATGTGTGTCGAGAAAAGTCTGGAATCCCAAGCATACTCGCTTGAAAATTATTTTCTATTGTCTGAATAATTATGTAATATGTGCTTTGTTTAATTTTTTGATTTAATTTTATTTTTCTAATAACTTTATATGTTTTGTTGATTTGAATTTTAAATCGTTCGATTGGAAGCTAATTCAAACAAAACTGAAGAAAATTTTAATCATTCTCTCCTTTTTTTAATTTATCGTAAAACGGGGTGACTTTGATAGCCGGGGTGACTTTGATAGGTTTGATATTTTTCCGCAAAATGAAGAGTACACAATCAATATGTACGGAATGGTTTGGAATCATATTGAACACGGCAGAGAAGTGTTCAAAGTACCTCAAGAAGAACTGATGCTTTTGACTGATTCTTTCACTTCAGTAAGTTGGAATAATGTATGTTTAAGGAACTTTACTAAAATTAAGCGAAGAACTGCTCAATTTCGAGCAAAATTAAGGGGGTCTAATAAAAGACAACGAAAATCCAAACTTTTCCAAAAGTGGACCTCTGTTAATTTAACCTACAAAAATGAAGAAAACTGTGTATTTGAGCAAACTTTTTTCTTAAACATACAATAAATGCTTGTTGTAATCAATCTTAATGATTTTTTTCAATCGTGAGTATGAATATTGCTGTTTTCATGTTAAAAATGCCAAAGTTGCTGAAACTGTAAGAATTTTTAATCAATCAGTACTAAAGTTAATTGTACTTAACCGAAGCATCATAATTGAAGTTTGAAATGATATTTCATAATAATTACTCAATGACAAAACTTTTTTTTGTAAATAAACATGTGTGGTTTTATTAGCAACTGCAAACAAATCTGGTTGGTTTTGGTCAAAATTACTTTCTTTAAATAACTTTTATGTTTGCAATGGTTTTTGACACGTTTTTTTTATCTTTTTCGGAAATAAATGTCTTTAAAAGTCTGTCAGGTTGTTATGTTGTTCTAAGCTATATCTGTTAACAAAATTTATTTGTTTACTTTAGCAAATGTTTTTTTTTCTTTATATCTATCATAAGACCCACACCATGAATCAAAACATTAAATATCGTTTTTTTTTTTATAAAAAAAAAACACTTTGTTTCAAATAGCTATTTTTCTACACAAAAGCAATGAATAGATGAAACAAATTGTCAGAATTGTTTAAAAGACTTCAGATTTCAATGTTTTATACAAAGGGTTATTAAATAGTGCTTAAAATATTGAACAATTGTCAAAAACGCTCGACGGCTTTACAAGGGGGTCCACTAATGGTTAAAATACCCTAAAAAATGTTTAAAGAATTAGTTTCTTCAAAATTTCGCATGAAGCTACAGTTTACGTTCTTATCTAACTAAAATAAAATTGAAAATATTGGAATACTGATGAACTATTGAATTAACATATTTTTTGTAGGATTAGATATTTTTATTTTCTTAAGAACAAAGCTGCTTCTTATAAAAAGAACAAATTTTTACATAATGTTTTTTTTAACTATCCGCCACTTTCTATTCTTTTCCTGATGCAATCAAAAAACGAAGAAATTTTTCTAAATGTTTAAAATAAACCATAAAATCATATTTTATTTTTGAGATATATTTTTTCATTGGTTCAGTTTATTTTAATTTGTAGAAATTATGAGGACCTCAAGAAATAATTCAAAAAAATGGATCGAAACTTAAGTTATTAATATTTTTTAAATTTTAAAATTATTTTCGGTGGTAGATGCTCACTTTTTCATTACAGCAATACAGGAAATTTTTAGATACTTTTTTCTCGACCCTCTAAAACTTTCTAGTAATGTAATCCTATGCATATGTAAGCCATTTTTGTGTATATGAGTGTATATTATGACATTTGGAAAGGGCGTAAGTGTTTTAAAAATGTTTGTATTTCGTAATTTAAATATTGCTGTATCTCGTATCAAAAAGTGTTGTAGAAAATTTGATGGATGGGATTTCCGAAAAAATACACTTATAGAAAAAAAACATGCCACTTTCATGGGATTTTTATTATATTAAAGTTTTAATTTTAGTTTTTGTCAAAACAGCCTAAGATGTTACAAAAAGACTCGCAAAAATATAGGATAGAGCAACTCCCCCAACAAAATACAAAAATTATTTACTGAAACTGTTTTTTTACTCTAATCGTCAAAATTTTCAAAAGTCGAATACGGGAATCGATTACATTAAAGTCTCCATATTGACTACTGTCCTAAGTTCTTGTGAAGTTACATCGGTTTTAAAAATAAAAATGTTGAAAAAAGGTATTTTTAATGGTTTTTGGCAATATACGCAAAAATTGCTTACCTAAGCGCAGGATAACATGTTTTCAAAGTTTCATTGAAATCGGAAAGGGTTCGGTACAACCAATTCCCTATTTGACATGGAATTGCTCATAATCAGTTTTTTTTATCATTTTTTGGGTAAGAAATTCCTATTTTTGAGGTTCTGGAAAAGTCTGGAATTCATACACGGGATTTGAGTGGCCACTCTGAGTCTAGATATAATGATAAGGTAGAAATGAAGATTTAAAAATTATTGTATAAATGTTCACAAAAGTTATTTTGGAGGAAATAATGCCCACGGGGTTTATGTATGGCCCCATTTTTTTTTTTGATAAAGTGTGCTTTTCTCCAGATAAAGGTATTTTGAGGGTCACACCTTATCAGACTTTGTTTATAGGACTGCTTGTTACTGAGAAATAAATAGCCTACTAAAGTTTAAAATTGTCATTACGGATAGAATTGAACGTTTCCCGAAATTCAATTACAAAATTGTTCCACAAATTTGCTATAATTTCAAAGGATATAAAGTACCTAAATTTACAAGCTGGACTCTTAGGGAAGGCGACCTATGGATTGTTAACATTCAAATATATATTGTTTTAAAGTAACTTCATTGCACTTTATCTGAACCATTCACGATGGAAAGAGGCTGTTCAAAAACACGAGATTATTCAACATATTTTCTTGCGTGTACACTGTGTACACACACACACACCTCCCACCATCACCCAGCAGGGCACTCAAAGGCAACGTTTTTCCTTTCAAAGGGAGCAGAGCAAGGCAGGAGCAATTTTCCCCGTCGAATCCGGTCCCCTTTTAAAATGTCCAAAACTCAATTACGATGCGTTCCTCCCGAGTTGGGCGGGTGGAGACGATTTGTGTGCATGCACTCGGAGTGAATTCTGCCTAACATAAATTCGATGGTCTGACGCCCGAAGGACAAAACCCGAGAGTGCGTGCCACGCTGGGATTGACGCCGGCGTTTCTCAGATTGAGAAAGCAGATTCACACGAAGGAGAGGAGGATTATCTGCAGCATTACGAGGGGGTGGTTTTGGATTTTCAGGGCCCGAAGAAGTGGCACTCCAAGTGTTTAGCCGGTCCTTGATGTTCCTGCCAGCAAATTGGTTGCTTATCTTGGGTGGATTGCCAGAACAGCCGGTTGTTGGGTTTGTAGGAATCAGACCAGGCGTGAGATGAATGTAGAGTTGATTGGAGATTTATTGGATTTGTGAGAGCATGCTGATGGAAGTGTCGATGAATTGCGAAGCAGTTTAAAAGGAAGTTAATTGGAAGCTTTTATGTAGTAAAAGCATTATGAGTAAACATCAATTTTATTTTCTAATTTCGAGAATTTGTTTCAATTTAATGATATCTCAAATTTGATTAAAATTCAACAGCATTATATTATTGAAGTACTATTATCAAAAATCTGATGCACGTCACCTGTCACTTTAATAACGTGTCAATCCGAGTGATTTCACCAAATTTGAATCGTTCGTGGACACTTCCTCATGAACCCATGAAGGATGACACAACAAGGGATCAAAATATGATAAATTTGCATAAATTGATTATCACTCATTTTTGGCGTAGGTTGGGAAGCTGCTCTGTTGATTGCACCTGAGCTGTTGTCAGTCGAGATGATTGAATCTTGCATCTCATAACACTTGTTCGTAAATTTATCGTCAACAATGGCGTGAAATTAATCGGGTTTTGGCCAAAAATTACGAGCTCTTGTTTTTGGTGAAAATTGTTGAAATTTAGTATGATTCTGATATTCTGGAAATGCAATAATTTTGTGGGGGTTAAAAGTACTTAAGTGTTATCTTTGAATTAAAATTTCCTTTCCCGCAGCTACTCGACTGGTTCCAATTTGCTGAAACTTCCCAATTTGTTGGGATGTGTTTACCATCGGAATTGCTTCATCCAGAAATGGGCAACAAATTTCTGTCGGGCGAGCTTATTTGTTCTGGCGCGTGCCGAGCTCATTCTAGAGCTGGTAATCGTTCTCTGCAGCATCAACCGACCCCCCCTTTAGTCACGAATTTACAACTTGCGGGGTGATAAGTTCCCCTGGGTTGGGATTTTTGGGGTAGCGGGGGGAGGAGGTGGTTTGATGGAGTCTGGTATCCTCTTTTCCATTTCTTTTTTTATTTAAACCGTAAACGAGTGATGTTGGGGTGTTTTTTATGAGAGTATGTTTGAGGAGGCCAGAAACTGAAACGAGCGGAAATGTTTGTCAAACAACATTAAAATGCAAATTTTTGATAACAATCCACCTCCCCCCGCACTGGCGTGCTTGCTTGCTAACTGAATAAAGTTCAAGCTGGATTGATGGGGATGGAGTGGAACCGCTAATGTTTCGCGATGTCTACAACTGAGGGGCAGTGAAGGGTAGTTCGAAGTTTCAATTTTTTTTTTGTCAGATTCGGTCACCCTAAAAGCCAAAAACAAAAAATACGGGTCTAATTATTTCACCAAGGAACCTTACGCCAATTTTGGGCCCGATGGGACATTTTTTTTGTTCAGGCCGTGATGTTTTCGTAGGGAATTTGTATTTAAATATTATTAAAGTTTAATGTATTTCTCAATAAGAATGACTTCAAATCGGGAATAGTATCAGATTTCTTGGACAAAAATACACTGCAAAAAGTTGAAATTAGTTTCTCTGTTGCAAGTTTTAAGTGTCAAGGAAAATTAACTCTAAAAAAACGTCAGATTTATAAGCATTTCCAGTAGAACAAGTTTCTTAGAAAAGTTGGAAAATTCATGAATGCTACGAAATAGGTTTTGTGACAACTTTATTTTTAATTTATCTATTGGATTCAATGAAAAATGATTAATTTGAAACTTTTTAATTTCTTATTATCGTTTTTTAACACAATTTACAAGGCTGGTGCAATTTTTTTTAAAGTTTTGCCTTCCTCTTCAAAGCCGGCCCAAAACAAAATTAAAAAAAAGTTCAAATTTTCAATGTAAATTTTAGTGCAATCAACTGAAATCTATTTAAAACGCATTCCCCTGCGTTAAGAATCACTTTAAGCATGTTTTGGTTTGTTTAAAAATCATTTGAATTTTAGTGAATTCGATGTAAAAAAATCAGGAAGTTTATTTTTTGTAATTTTTTTTTCATCAAATTCTACATTTTTTGAAAATTAATGATTGCGTATAAAGTATGGGTGTATAACGCATTTTCTAATAGTTTTTCATTGAAATTCTGAATTTCTGTCTCTAAAACGAAAATATGCCTGCTGAATCCAAATCCAAATCCAGAATTGCTTCAAATGGTCCCAAATGTGAGATACACCTCTTTGAAATGTTAGTTCATGTCAAAATTAGCTCTATTGATGACTATTTTACAGAAGAACTATTGATTAAACAACTTAACCAATATATGTATCTTAATGTTCACGTTTTTCCCTTTCCGAAACACTTCTCGTTTTATAGCCATTTAAAAATTTTAATTTTTAGGTGGTTCTCATTCAAGTTTTCCCAACTTGTATGCAAATCAAATCTTACAAGGATATCAATAAAAAAATCAAATATGTTTTGCAGAATGTTAAATAAGGCTGTGTCTCGTCAATCTTGTGGATCATTATTAATGTAATTTTGTCTAATGAATCTATTCCCATCATTAGATTTATTCGAAAAGGTCAGGATTTTTGATTATTTGATGATTTGTTCAAAATAAAATCTATTTTATGTTTAAGTTTGTTTCAGAGATGGCACAATGTTGATGTCTCTTCAATATTTTTGATCAATTTGATGTTATTTTGTCTGCTAAATCTATTATCATCACTAAATTTATTCGTAAAGGTCAGTCTTTTGCGTTAAAACAAAACGTTGCAGATTTTATCGAAAAAATCTATTATATTTTAAATTTTGTTTCAAAGATGGCACAATAACGATGTCACTTCAATCTATTTGATCATTTTTAACCCAATTTTGCCTGCTGAATCCATTCCCATATTTAGATTTGATCGAAAGGGTCAGGTTTTTGTGTGGCGATTGTTTAACGCTCCAAATATCCAAAAAAGTGTCCACGTGGTTTATGGATGACCCTTATTTAGGTATTGCTGTATCTCAAAGCCATCGCATCGTAGTAAAAAGTGGTCAAACACAAACTTGAAGCAAATTTGATGAACTTTCTGAAAAAATACACTAAAATTAAAAAAAAAAACACGCTATGTCTACGAGGTTTTTTGATGTAATGGTTCAAAGGTTATACAAGTCCAACAGTTTTTTTGAGAAGCGATCAAAATTTTCAAAGGCATCTTAGAGAATTCGAATAAATTAAAACATGTTTTTATGGTGACACCTCTAATTTTTAACTGACGCTACCTCGAAAACTTTAGTTTTTATTTTTAATGTAAAGAAATAAAACTTTTGTAAAAGTTTCTAATCCTTTCAACAAAACTTAATTCAAAATTTTAAAATTCGGTTCAAAGTATTAAACGAAGAAAATTATTTATGAGTAGACCTCTTCAAAAGTTATGCTTGATTTTAATGTTTTGAAATATTTTTTTTATTAAAATGAAAGATTTATTACATTTTATCAGTGAAATGTGATGTGAAATTCTTTTCAATTGCAAATTCGATTCGGTGTTTAAATTTTTTTTAATTTTTTTTTGTTATTTTTTTAAATGTTTAACTCCGAAACCAGATGTGTTTGGTCTCCTAAAACATATAAAAAATCTAAAATACAAATGCATGACCAGCCCTCAAAATTGTACCGAGACTTGTACCTATGAAAAATATACAAAATTACTTTTTTTGACGTTGCACAACTGAGCCAAAATGTTAAAAAAATCGATTTTTGGTCATATTTTGGGTTTACCTGACAATTTTACAAAGAAACCCAAAATATGAGCAAAAATCGATATTTTTCACTTTTCTCTGAAACTTAACCCAGAATTGCTACGTCCAAAACTTCACCAAGGACGAAGTTTCATCTGAATCAAAAAATACAAAGAAAAGTCGACTTGCGAAAACGTAGAGAACTACTCAAGTCATTAAAACCTTACATATATCTACTTTTTATTTTTCAAAAATTGTGTCATTTTTATTGCATAGTTTTGAACAAATGTTGGAATTATAAACAATTATATGTGATGTTAAGATCCCTCAGCTCCATCAAGGACGAGAGGGGGAAATATTAAATAAAAAATGTTCAGCCTCGTATGAATTTATGAAAACACTTTTTCCTAAAATTTCACGGCTTTTTCCACATGTTCCAAAATCCAAAATTTGCCATTATTTGATTATCAATGCAAAAATAAACGTTATCTAGCAAATGTAGTCCTCATAGTTCACAATCGATTTAAAAATTATTTTTTTGTGAAATTCAAATGTTTAGCAATATTGTTTGCCCTACCTGTTTTTTCAAGAAAATTTTAAAGAAAGGGGGTGAGCGTGGGTCAAAAACATAAAATAAAATTTACATTTATGTTGTAATTTTTCTTCCATTTAGACTGAAAAGGTGACACCAGAAAAGTGGTAAAATTACACATTTTCAAATGTAATTTTTTCTGACATAAAAGATGTACCCCTTTCCAGATGCAATATTACTATTTTTTTACTGTGTAGTGTGAATGACGTAGTTTGTTTCAGTGAGTTTTGCTTAGCAGTAATGCGCTCAAATTTATTTGCTTGCTCCTTAAACAACTCAATCAACGTTGCATGTTTCAAGTACATCAATTTATCTGCAAAATCTATGTTTTGCTACCTAACAAAGCAGCTGGTAACAAGGTTTAAAATACATGATTTAAATTCAAAATTGCACCAAGGAACAAACCCAATCCCGTCATCCACTAATCACGGATGCTTGCATGACTGCCCGCAAGTGTTAATTAATAAGCAGGAACACAAAAATCCACCCTGCATCAGCAGCAGCTCTAATCAGCCTTTCTAAGCCTGTCAGGAAT
Organism: Culex pipiens pallens; assembly: GCF_016801865.2. Lineage (NCBI taxonomy): Eukaryota > Metazoa > Arthropoda > Insecta > Diptera > Culicidae > Culex > Culex pipiens. Next base: position 66,913,608 of record NC_068939.1, read on the forward strand.
TAATTCCTTGTACGAACACCTGCCCACCAAGGTGAGCAAAGTTCGTGCATTAAATTATAATTTTCAAAGAGCGCCCAACCGAGCGTCTCCGTCAATCACCTTCCGGTCAGCAACATGAATCGAGCCCAATCGCCAATCAATTGCCAATTCAAGTGAAACAAATTGTTGTTCAATTAAATGCAAATCAGCAGCGGAGTTCGATGCACTTTTGACCGGACTCAACATAACGCGTTCCCAGGGAGAGGTGGGAGATGAAACGCCGGGTTCTGCGAAGCAACTATCGGAATCTAATTATGAAACAATCAAACGGCGAACTGACATGGCCCCGGTTGTTTGTGATGTTCGATTTATGATCGAACACGTTCCCACTAGACTCAGTTGCAGGGAAAAAGAAATTTGAAAATTTTAACTTTTAAAAATTATTTTTTTATTGAATTCAATGGCATCCTTTTTTAAAGACAACAAAAAACTCATTTCAGTAATGACAGTGTTGCCAAATCTTCAAAGTTTACGTTATAAGATTTTGTGACTTCTTGTTCTACAAAGAAAGGTAATTTTAATTTAGGTGATCATATTTTTGGTCAGCGTTGCCAGATATTTCTCAATAAAATTTGAGAATTTCTGGCAACCCTGACCAAAAATATGAGCACTTAGAAAATAACCTTTCTTTGTTGATCAAGAATCAAGAAATCGTTTAACGTAAACTTTGAAGATTTGGCAACACTGTCATTTCTGAAATGAGTTTTATGTACTCTTTGTAGAGAACTGGCAACCTTGTCGTGAGTTTGAATCTAAGATATTTACTGAACAATTCTGGCTAATAACTATGAACTTTTAAAGATCTTATTGAATTTCAGTTGATGGACGTTAAATATGTTAAGGCCTTTCTATATCCATCAATTGAGTAAAATTCACAATTTGTGATTCCAATGAAACAGAGTGTACCTGACTAGATGATGATTTGGCCTAAATGTTACCAGAATCGCCAACATTAGATCGTGATGGCACTGAACTGATGATGCTTGGCGTGTTATGCTGGGCTCATAAATTGCGCTTGCAATCAGCTGTAATTTTGCTCCGGTGCAATGTTTGTGCTGTCCGGGATATCCATTTCGTGGTGGTGGTGGAGTGGAGATTATCGTGAATTATGGAGCTTGCACCGCGCGGTGATTACTATTGATGAGGTTGTTGGAACGGGTTGTAACTTGTAACCTGGTGAAGTGATCGAGCGTGACGAGTTGTATTGTTTAACGTTACGGTTTAAAGTTATTTTAGAACATCGATGAATCGACTAAACATTCAAGAATTTTCTTATAACATGACTGGAAAACTTTAAAAAAGCTTCATGAAGCCGTCTTAATTCCACAGATTTGATCAACAAATTGAATCGAAATCAAGCTCATATAATTCGATTCAGCTCCATTTGCTCGACCAACATCTAAAAGCTGCACTCTGTCGTCTATTCCACGACACACAGTCACACATGCACCACTCGCTGCCAATATAAATATCTCCGATAATAAATTGATTTAAAGTGACAGTTATGGCGATTTATTGCTGGTGGTCAGCTTGCTCGTTTGTAACCCAAGACCCCGAGAGAGTCCGGCACAGGCTGGCTGGTTGGCTGGCCGGCAGGACAAAAGATCCGGCCATGTACTTCCGACCAAGAAAACAACTCTCTCCTGGTCTGGCCATGGTGCTCGTACGTGTGTGTGTTTGTCCGTATGTGCGTTTGATGCGACAGAGGAAATATGGCCCATAAGGCATATTGCTTTCACCTCCCAGACCCAGAGCACACGAGAAGGAAACTAAGCTCATCCCACTTGAACTTGAGATCTTGAGGCATAGCGGGAAATGTGGTCAAAATGTGGTTCGAATATGTTAGTGTTCTCTGGTTCTGTTGTTCTGTTGTTCTGTTGTTCTGTTGTTCTGTTGTTCTGTTGTTCTGTTGTTCTGATGTTCTGTTGTTCTGTTGTTCTGTTGTTCTGTTGTTCTGTTGTTCTGTTGTTCTGATGTTCTGTTGTTCTGTTGTTCTGTTGTTCTGTTGTTCTGTTGTTCTGTTGTTCTGTTGTTCTGTTGTTCTGTTGTTCTGTTGTTCTGTTGTTCTGTTGTTCTGTTGTTCTGTTGTTCTGTTGTTCTGTTGTTCTGTTGTTCTGTTGTTCTGTTGTTCTGTTGTTCTGTTGTTCTGTTGTTCTGTTGTTCTGTTGTTCTGTTGCTCTGTTGCTCTGTTGCTCTGTTGTTCCGATTGTTCTATTGTTCTGATGTTCTGTTGTTCTGTTGTTCGAATATTCTATTGTTCTATTTTTTGATTACTTTTTCATTTTGAACAAAGATTTTTCAATTATTTTCCCATTGTGCCTGTAAAATCAGAAGACGACACCAACCCGTGACCACCAGCGAAAGAAGATATTGAAAATTCTCGTCTGACAAAATCAAATATGTTTTTTTTGTCGCACAAAGCAAACCCCATTACATTCGGGAGGAAATGGACTGCGGATTGGAAGGAAGGCTGGCTGTTGTCATCGCCCGTCTTTCGGCGGAAGAAACCGGAAATCACGCACGTGATGGAGACATTTCCGCACCCGAAGAAGGGAGTGAAAGCTTTTTCGAAGAGACGGATGGTTCCGAAAAGGTCTGCCAAGGGGGAAGGCGTAGAAACAAATGTGACTGCGGAAAAGTTTATGAGCTGTGAAATTGACAAATCGATTCACCATCCGGATAATTACGGTTATTGGTTTTCCTTTTTGGGGAGGCAAACTTTGCGATGACCGCAAGTGGGTGGGTGACGACGTGGGAGACATTTCCGGAGAAGTTTTGGGTAGTGGGTATCTTTTGAAGCTGAATGGGAGAACCAAAAACGTTTTCTTACATATCTGGGTAAAAACAAAGGCTCCCTCAACTTGTCCTAAGCTGAGATATGGGGAACATTTCAACAGTTGATTAATTCAAAGTCTAGGAACGAGTTTACTGGTACTTAATGTTAGGCAACTGAAGAAAAAATAAAATAAAGATGACCTGCAAAATAACTTATAGATGGGGATAGTTAGAGGAAAGGAGGCGTTTCTTTACTGCCATTTACTTTTGACTGATTATTTTCTTTACTCCAATCAATTTGAATTGAAAAAGTGATTTGATTTTTTTTAATAAATATCCAGAACCGAAGACTTTTTTCAAAAGTTTGTATGAAGAATGAGTACGGATGAAAATGCCATTTACAAATTCGATTAATGTAGAAAATAACTAAGAAGAAAATCCGAGTCAATTTAAACGAAAAAAAGTGCTTCACTTAAAAAATGTTTTTCTTGTTTTAAAACCCAAATTAAAAAGCCGTGAATAAAAATAAGTAAATTTCATAGTTTTTCGGCCGATATTTTAATTTTAAAACTACTAGCACGATTCGTAGGTAACCAATGTTGGATCAACTGCATGTCAGAAACGAAATACGAATCTGTCAAGATAATGATAAATTTGTTTAATTGAAAGGTACAACTAGAGTGTCTTATTTTTCGTTGGTAAATAATTAATTTCCTCGGTAATATGATTTTTTTTCTCAAATTTATTGCACTAATGTTTTGAAAATGTATTAGATTAAAAATAAAATAAAAAACCCGATTTAATCCCACCTGGGGTGATATAGAGCCTTTCTTACTAAAGAATATAACAATGGTAGAACTTCTTTCAATTCATAACATCGACTTTGTTTATTTATAACGTCAGCACAAAAGAAAGTCTTATGTTGAAAGCCATGTATTATAAATAATATGATTTCCAAAAGAAATAAAAAACGCAATTTTCACCTAAAGAATATTTTCAATCGTACAATATGTTTGTACATTTATAATCAAACAAGCGTTTATGACAAACGCGATCATAGCAAGCTTCCCATGCGCCAGTGACAACGCAAACCGCGGTTTTGGTTTTCTATCTTCGGTACGAGCCCTTTTGTGTGTTGGTATTTTGGTTCATCATTCCAGCGTACCAAGCCAAGCAAAACCGAGGTACATGTGAACCGCGTGTGCCGCACGGTGCAGGGAAGCTAGCCATTCAGCTTCTACGAAAGTGACAGAGTCAGAGATAGCTATTTTTAACAAACGCACCACTACACACTCAATCGCGAGAATCATAGGTAGAAAGCCATTGGCGTCGCCAGCATTGAAAACTTTGAAAACGATATAAACGATGAAAAGCTTAGAAAGCTCCCATTGGAATCCAATGAACCCTGTTAAATAAACTTACGAAATCACGAAAAAATGAAGTCTACTTTTAGGCGATTTTAGGAGCGCACGCGAAACAAATTGATTGTAGCCGAATGAATGTCCTAAGTGACAAAAGTTTTTGCATAAAAATTGGACAGTTATGCTAAAACGGACAGGGCACAAGAAACCGAAAAGCTACGATATCCTACATGTTGTAGGAAACATCGGTGGACAAGCTACTACAAAACGAGTATAAGTCGAGCCGCAAAATATATGCGCCAGCATTCTCGCGCTAGTATTCGAAGCTCAACTTGACAACTTGTCGACTTGGCAACGAAGCGTCGAAAATCGATGCAGTGTGATTTTTTGACGATTTTTCCGATTAAAATTCATGCTGAATCGACATATTTACGAAGATGGAAATGACGTCCTGCCTTAAAGTAAAACCTATACCTTTCTTTAGTAAGAAAGGCAAAATTACTTTTTTGATCTTATTTAATTCAATTCTACTACTTATTGAACAGGCAAGCTCTTCTGAAAAATTCAGCTAAAGGAATTTTTAGATAATCTTAAAGTCAAAAGCATTATAAGCAACAGAAATCACATAAATTATGTGTTAAGAAAACAAACTACCGTAAACCGAAGTGACATTGATAGGATTTCAATTTATTTTTAGAATATTTTCCAACTTATTTTTTTACCAAGATATTTTGTACGAAAATGTCCAAAATTTCAAATAAAACCTCTAAAGCTTTATTCCCTTATTTCCAATCACTTTACGTGCTTCAGGAAAAATGTTCCCTGCACCATTTCCCATAAGAAATTATATGATCTGAACCATAAATCATGTCCATGTGGGTTTATAGCAATAATAAATTGAAATAGGCGAAATTTCGTCCCATAGAAAAAAAGTTCAAAAACTTCAAACGAGAATAACTTTAATTTTTCCCGACCAAAGATTTTCGTTCACTCTGAAAAAAGTTAAATTTCTGAAATTCATTGATTTTTTGCATTTTTGTAATATTTCACCGTTTTGTTTCACAAGTTTAAAAATAAGCATTGAAATTTAGGTTTTTTACCCCTGCCCCTCGACCTCGACCAAAGCTGAGGGACGAAACTTAAAATACAGTTTGTAGGGGAACAGCATCTAATTCCAGCGTGCCTCAAATGTTGGCAGGTCAGAACTTTGACATTCAATAAAAGCTAATTAAAAGCGTTTTCAACTGAAATCGAGTGATAAACAGTTCAATAAGAAGTGAGCTAGCAAGTTTCTATAAAAAGTTTTGCAAAATTAGTTGTTTAAATAGTAAAAATCAGCAAATTGGATGGAGTTAGGAGCGAGAGCTTAATCTACCAAACTTACGAGAATTTTCCTTACTAGCCTCAGCGTTGTTATATTTCAAAAAATACTAATCATTTCCCGTCCAGAGCAAAACCAAGATTTTTGAAGTTTTTGTGTACCATGGATTTATTTATATAATATTCAATCACATTTTTTTATTTTTATTATAGATTTATTTTACCTTTGTTATAACTGCTCAAATAAACTGATATCTGATTTTTTTTTGTTCAAGTTGTTGTTTCAAGTTGTTGTCAAGCCATAAACACACCTACACACTTTTTTGTATCATTAATTTTGCTGTAATAATTAGAACCAGGATGATGCCAATTTCAAATACATTTCAAAATTACCAGAAATTCCTGGGATTTGGACGCTTAGGTACAACTGTTCTTTTTATGAATTTAAATACATTTTGTTTCCTCAGCTGAGATTTTCTTCGTCCTAACATACTAATTATTACATATTTGCAAAGTTGATACCTCAAATCAATATCAATAACCCCACACAAGATGGTTATGATTCGAGAAAATACAAGGTAGTTATGTAAACTCTGAGATGTGAGTTCAAACACACCCATCCACCCACACACTCGTTCGTAGTTATCACACATCAGAAGTACAGAGTTGACTTTTCCTTATTTGCCAAGTGAACATCCTTGGTGCAGATCCTGGCAGCCACCATGTAAGTAAGTTTGTTACGCAAGCTGCTGCTGTTTGCTCCCAGCCAGGTTGCTCATGTTTGCCCTCAACTCATTAGTCGAGTTTGTGGCCGGGTGAATTACTTACACGAGTCCCGGGGGGAAGGGGACGCTTGGCGAGAGGGGAAAACGTAATTTTCACATTATTAATGTAACCAGTACCACCGTATAATGAAGTGCTGCTGCTGCACGTGCCCAGGGATTCTGTATCACTCTGAATATTCAAAACCCAATTCATTAAATATTCGATGCCGATTCCATCTGGTTGGTAGCCGCTGCTGTTTTTTTTTTGGGTTGCGCCAAAAAGCTGTGCGGTTGAAAGGGAAAACCAAAACCCCCAAATTTGCATACTGCCAGAACCGAAATTGGAAATCGATTCCCCACCATAACCGAAAAAGCTGGGAAGGGTTTGGGTTTGATGAAGATTCCATCAACTATTCGATGCCAACTGTGTATGTGTGTGTGTTTGTAGCCATAAAGCATACTTTAGTAATACAACAGCCACTACTGGGGCTGCAGATTGCATGCAAATTTTGGTAGCAATCGTGGAATTGCAGAAGTTTTATTGTTTGATTTAAATAAATAAACTGGTGTCTAGAAAGAATCACAAATTCAGCATTTTTATGCAAATTTTAACCGATGAAAAACTATTTATGTCAGTATCAGAAAATACTTAAAATTGATGACAATTGAGGTCCTCGGCAACGGGGAACCATTTCCGGGGGACCGGAACAATAGTTAACAAGTTATCGCACCCTGGGCAGGGTTCGGCCATTACTCATCAGATGGCTCGCACTGTGCTCCTCTATTCTGGTGCTGAAGGTGGTGTGCGGTTTTGCATCTGCAATAACAGTTACCATAACCGTTACCAGAGTAGATGATGACTGCTGCCGGCGCGGTCCAGACTCCAGAGTCGTTTGTTAGTTTTAAGTGTCGAGGGGAGTCTTTTCTTTTTTTTTTTTGCAATTAATCGGAATTGCTTCAAAAATAAAATAAAACAAAATCTTTGTTAGATTTATATTTTATTATTATGATTTTGAGCAATTCCAGCTCAAATCAGGAATTTTTCTATTACTTTTGTACCCGACCCTCTCCGATTTAAATGAAACTTTTTAGACATGTTATCCTAGACCTATATAAGCCATTTTTGTGTATCCCGAGCATGGGTAAATAACAAGGGAAATGCGTAATAATACCTTTCTCTGGTATTAATACCAAATTTTGGTATTCCTGGACCCTTTAAAATTTGTCTTAAGGATTATGCAAGAGCAAAATGTGCTATCATACCAAATAAAAGGTATTGTTTTGATATTGTAAAATTGCAGAATTTATCAATGGTCGAACACCACATATTGGTATTCTTTTGGTATTACAGTGTTTTATCAAATTCCTCTGAAACTATGGGAAAATTTTGACCAATTTTGACAAAATAATTAATTTTGCCCCAAAATGATGTCTCAAAGCGAATGCTTTCATTGAAAACCGGAAATTTCAAACTTGATTTTAAACATTTTTGATATACCCCCTGAAGAAATGACTTGACATTGTGGAAAAATTTCTAAGTCAGGATGCCACATTTTGGTATTATTTTGGTATTGAAAGGTTTCATCAAATTCCTCTGAAACTATGGGAATTTTTTTTATAAATTTTGATGAGATAATTAATTTTGCGCTAAAATGACTTGAAACCCAAAAGTGTTAAAGCTGATTTTCAATTTTTTTATATACCCACTAAGATTTTTTTTAAAGCGTTGAGATTTCTCTAAGTTGGGATAACCAACTTTGAAAAACGAGTTAATCGACAGATTATAAAATTTTGGTGAATTTCAATCCAGTTTCATTTTAATAACACTTATTTTTCAATCTTGTTATTTTTTAGAATCTTCAAGAACTTCAAGCACAGGCCGTTCATCAATGACAAATGCATTCAATGTGGTGAAGAATATCACTAAGAACAACATGGAATCATCAGGTGAGTAGATTTGGCTGTTGCATATGGATCATTTCCGTTTTTTCACTGACTGCAACTGTTGCACTAAAAATGGTATGAAAATACCAAATTTTGGTATTTCTTGTGCAAATACCAGCGACCAAAATGTGCTCTTGGTTGCCCAGTAATAGATGGTAAAATACCATGAAATCATACCAAAATCATGTATTTGGAAGACCACAGGAATACCAAAATCTGATTTTCCAAGGGCGCGGGAATACTTAAAAATTAAACCATGGCAATACCAAGTTTTGGTATTCAAGCAATGTTCAAAAATCCAGAAGACCTCAACTTGGTATTGAAATGGTTTTATTTTGAGGTATTATTTTACCCTTGGAATAACATGGTTTGGTATTGTTGTGCCCTTCCACATACTAGACTTTGGTATGATTTCATGGTATTTTACCATCTATTACTGGGCAACCAAGGGCACATTTTGGTCCCTGTTATTTGCCCAAGTAATACCAAAATTTGGTATTCCCGTGTTATTTACCCCTGCTCGGGATATGGAGCCAGTTGCACTCGAAAATGACATTTGAGAAGGGCGTAAGTAATTTAAATATTTTTGTATTTTGTAATTTAAAAATTACTGTAACTCAAAGCCGTTGCATCGTATCAAAAAGTGGTCAAAGACAAACTTGTAGAAAATTGAACGGGCCTTCTGAAAAAAATAAACTGAAAGGAAAATACACGTAACTTCCATGAGATTTTTAAATTTTTAAGTTTAAAAGCCAAATTTGAATGTGATGTCATGACTTTTTTTCGTTCATAATGTTTAAGGAAATAGCCTTAAATGTAACAAAAAGACTCACGAAAGGAGGATGGTGTGTCTCTCCTAAAAAAATACAAAAATCATTTACTAAAACAGTTTTGTTTGAAAAGTGGTCTTAACGTCAAAATTTTCAAAAACCGATAGTGGAAATCGATTCCTCAGACAATTTTACATAAATGTCTCCATATTGACCATTGTCCTAGGTCCAATCCTTGTGAAGTAACAGCGGCTTTAAAAATAAAAATGTTGAAAAATTAGGTTTTTTGATGTTTTTTTTTTGCAATTTCTAAATGACAGACTTGATTTTTCAGTCTCGAAAATATTTTTACCGGAAAGCTCGTCCAATTTCCTATAAGTTTGCCTTAAACACCATTTGAATTGGATGTGACCTTAATTACATTGCTCATAACTGAGAATAGTTTTTTTTTCAGTGTGCTAGAAACTTGGATAGTAAATAAGCTTACGTAAATATTAAAACGGAAAAATTAAAAAGCTGTCAAAGGCAAACTTATGGAAAATTAGACGAGCTTTCCGGTAAAAATATTTTCGAGACTGAAAAATCAAGTCTGTCATTAAGAAATTGCAGAAAACCATCAGAAAACCTAATTTTTCGACATTTTTATTTTTAAAGCTGCTGTATTTTCACAAGGATTGGACATAGAACAATGGTCAATATGGAGACATTTATGTAAAATTGTCTGAGGAATCGATTCTCTCTATCGGTTTTTGAAAATTTTGACGTTTAGACCACTTTAAAAAAAACAGTTTTTGTAAATGATTTTTTTGTTAAGAGAGACATACAGTGAAACCTCTTTTTACGCGGTGGCGTTACGCTTTTTAATTCGACGATTTCTCTGGAACGACGAAATTTTTTTGCAATCTTTTAAAAGCAGTTTGTAGGTTTTGTTCAGATCTACAAAACGCTTTTTGAAGCATGCAAAAATATTTTATGGTTTAAGAGAAATCGACGAAATAAAAAGCGTAACGCCACCGCGTGAAAAGAGGTTTCACTGTACCATCTTGCATTTTTCATGAGTCTTTTTGTTACATTTAAGGCTATTTCCTAAAAAATTTTGAACGATAAAAATAGTGACATCACCTTCAGACAAATTTCTTTTAAACTTAAAAATTGAAAAATCTCATAAAAGTTACGTGTATTTTTCTTCCGGTGTATTTTTTTTTTTTCAGAGAGCCCGTCCAATTTTCTACAAGTTTGTCTTTGACTTTTTTGATACAATGCAATGGTTTTGAGTTACAGTTATTTGTAAATTACAAAATACAAAAATATTTGAATTACTTACGCCCTTCTCAAATGTCATTTTCGACACAAAAATTGCTTATATAAACCAAGGATAACATGTCCAAAAAGTTTAATTGAAATCGGAGAGGGTCGGGTACAAAAGTAACAGAAAAATTCCTGATTTGAGCTGGAATTTATCTTTTGCTTATGATATTTTCTTTAATTTTTTTGACGATATTTTTTACCTTTTACTGTCTGTTTTAAAATTAACAAAATTATTTCTGTATTAGCATTAATTTTGATCAATGAACAATAAATCCAATTATTTCCGAAAAACTTTCCCCTCTTCCAAAGTCATTACTCAAACCCAGGGAAACCTTCGCCAAACTCTCCTCACAATTTGTTACCAACGTTTCCCACCTGGTTCCCATTTTCCCTTTTTCCGAGAAGTTTCAACTTTCGCAGGGCGCGACAAAGTGCTGCGCCGCGCTCATTAAAATTATAAAATTTTAAACAACGCCTCATTTGCAAAGTTTTCCTTTTCGCCCTCCCCGCTGGAGGCAAGTCTGGGAGTGTCACCTTGCCCGAACGCTTTGAAGTCGCGTCAACTTCTTGGTTCATTACTCTTCAAAGTGGAAATCACTTTCTTGGCAACGCAGCGCGAGCGCGCCGTGGACGGGATTCTAATTGATTGATTATTGTACACGTTTCAAAGGAAATTGTTTGAGTTTTTAAAATTTTTGATTTCAATTTTCCCCTTGAAGCGAGCTCGCCGGGTGGGGGAAATCACGTGCTGATGTTAAGTTTGAGTACAAATTGTTGTGAAACTCGTTTCAATTATGAGTATGCTGTTGCCCAAATTAAATTTTTAATGTTTTTACGCTTTCTTTTTTCGCGAGGAAGTTCCGGGGGAAAAGGGGCCCAAGAACTTAATTTGGTTCAATTGTTGGGATAAAAGGTGCGATTGTGTTTCATTGTGCACTGTATTTTGCTCTTTAAAAGCTCACGGAAAGCCCAAAAGTAAGGCTTTTGAATCTTTTCGCAAATTGTTTCTTCTTTGTACCATTAAGATCTTGGATTTGTTTGGGACAGCATGGGTTAAAACTTTGATAACCTTGTAGGCGGTAGTAACATTTTTGCCAGTCAAAGTTGTGTTCATATTTTAACGATTTTTTAAGGCAAAAATTGTGTTTGAATCTATTCTACACGGTTAGAAATCCTTTGACCAAATCCGGTAAACCTATGTTGCGGAATTTTCAAATATTGAAATTTTACCAAAATCGCTTATATCTAATTTCGATTTTGGAAACATTGTAGTCGATTGTGAAAACATTTAATTCTAAATTGAAAACAAAAATCGGACTGGTTTGAAAAACAGTTCAATGTTTACAAATTCGACAACATAATGTTACCAGATTTGCTTACGGGATTTTTATTTGTGTATATGCTTATAATCTTTAAAATACGATTAAGTCAAACTTTATTCCACATAGCAGATATCTCAAGAAAGGGCAAATTCCTGAAAAATTTAATTTTTGTATTTTGTTGTTTCCTACTTTGGATGAAAATTTGGATGTCTCCATAAAATGTTTTTCATAAAATGCTTTTCAAATATTCATAAATCTGTATTTTGAGAACGGAATTTCTAGTCGAATTGGTATCTTAAGCAAAGTTGAAGGTTGCTCAGAACTTTTCAACAAAATAGTTACACTTTGAAAAATCCTTTTTTTATAGGACTTTTCATACAAAAAATTATTTGCACTGAATTACCATTTTTTGTAAACTTTCACTTTTTGAAATGTTTTAGACAACAAAAATGTCATCTTTTGAGGTATGATATAAGCTGGACAAAATTTATTTGGCAGTGTTGCCAATTTTCGAAAAAATCATATTTTTTTCGTCGGAAATTGATGAAATTTTCTTTAAGGCTCTGGAAGGCATCATTCCAGATCGGCCAGTTGGCGATTTTGATTCAGAATGATTCAATCAAAAAATCGTTTTCTTTGTGTTGATTGTAGAAGCATTTTACATAACGTGAATATTTTTTCATTCCAATTTACTATTTCGGAACCCTGAATTCAGAACCATCATTGACAGTCGTTGCCCCAAAAGTGAAGGATTCCTTCTACGACCTTTAACTTATTTTAGATCAAAAGTCATATTCGCAATAAAAAAGAACTTTGCATAAATTTTCTAAGTTTTACTATTATAGAAACATTTTTACGATTTTTTTTCAAAGACAATGTAGCTTAGAACAATGCACAGTGGTCCTTTTCGCTAAATTAAGTGGAAAATTGATTTCCTTTGAGCTTTAAGAAGCGTTGTTGTAAATGGGGAGGGGCAACTTTGACTTGGTTGAAAATTAGGGTGGTTCATGATTAGAGTTTTTTTTTTTGAAAATATAACTTTGTCGATGACACCAAAGTTTGATGTTGATGTTCAACAAAAATCCCGGGATGTTTCCGAAACCGGGAATTCCAGAATCCTGGGAATTCAAATATTATGTCCCAGGAATTCCCAAAATTGAAAAAAAAACACAAATTTTGGTTTTGAAATCAACATTTGGTTGTGGAAACACATGAACAGTTGAATATTTAGAAATCGATAATAATTTCATAGCAGTAATATTTTTTTTCATCAGACATCGGCATCTATAGCAAGTCACGACAAATGTATCGAATTAAAACAGCTGTGTAAGCCAATTTTTTGCATTTTTTTATTGATTTCGGTTAAAACAGGAACAAAACAAAACAATTAGTACATCGATTTCCAAATTTATTGCTTTAAAATCTCTTGTACTTATTCAAACTGGAGTACCGATTTTCCCCAGTTGGCGAAAGTTTCTAAAAGATAATTTTTAAATTATTTATTATATTAAACATGTCCAAACGTATCTGAAATTTCACAAGGACTGGTGACATTTTATTTGTTGTCTTTTTTGTTTTTTGACATTTAAATTTTTTCAAGTTTTTCTAGTAATGCCATGTTAAAAATATAGGAGGTTTATTTAATTTGAATCACATTGAGTTAGAAATTGTGGTGCATTTCAAATTCAGAGCACTTCAAAGAACAAAAAAAAAATCTGTTCGGATTGAAGTGTAGACTATCACCAAGTAATAGTATTGAGCTAATTCTATGATTTTAAGCTTGAAAAGAATAACAAATATAATTGAAATATGATTGGCTCAAAACTTACAGTCATTTGTAGGTTAAAAAGATGCAATTTCAAAACTTATACATCTCGAAAAAACGCAGGCCAAATTTTAAGCGCAAGGTTTCATTCGAAGAAGGCTGAAAAATCTAAGGAGTATCTTTCTGTCAACTCGAGATATCTTGGTTTGAAATTGTCTTGTTTTTTGAGAAAAACTGCACGGGCGGCCCACCCTAACGAAATTCGAAACATTTCTTCATCTTGTTTTTGACATTAAATTCAAGTTCTGTGACCCCATTTTAGTCAAATTTGAAAAGATGATTGCCTTTTAAATAAAAAAAAATGCATTTTTTCAATATTTTGTCTAGGGCGTCCAATTTTCCCGGGTTTTGAATTTCCCGGGAAACGGGAAAAATATTTTTGAAATCCCGGGAATTCCCGGGATCCCGGGAAATTTTTGAAGCAGTCAAAAAATCTATGTTTTCATAATATTTGATATGCTTTCAAGCTTAAATTCATTGAATAAGCTTAATAATAATAATTGGTGACCATCTACACTTCAATCTAGACAAGGACGACAGTTTTGAAATAACTTAAAAGAAATCGAAAAAAAAATTTATTTAAAAAAGTACAAATATCAATTTCAATGTCATTCAAATTAAATAAGTGTTTTATGAATATATTTCTTTTAAATATTTTTATAAATGCCATAACTAGAAAAGCTTGAAAAATTTCATTAAAAATATCTACAAAAACGAGAAGCGACAACAAAACCAGAGTTTTTTTTTAAATGTCCTATTAGCTATTGTCCTTCATATCTCGAGTTTTTTTTGAAAAGGTCCTATAAACAAAATTTTAAATTTTTGCTTTTTGGGTGTTTTTAGAACCACCTTGAGTCAGGGGTATTCAAAAACACCCAAAAAGCAAAAAGTGAAAATTTTGTTTATAGGACCTTTTCAAAAAAAACTCGAGATATGTTTAATAACATTGTTTATAGGACCTTTAAAAAAAAATCTGGAAATAAAATGATACCAGTCAATGCAAAATTTTAGATAAGTTTTCAATGTCTTATTTTATATAATACATATTTTACTAATTCTCTTTAAGTTAGTACCGTCAACTGGGGAAAATCAGGACTACAGGCTGAAAGGTACAGGAGATTTCAGAGCAATACATTTCTAGACTTTTTTTTATTAGGTTCTTTAAACATATGAAACACAATAGTTTATTGGACCTTTTCAAAAAAAAATCTAGATTTGGAAATTGGTGTACTAATTGTTTTTTCTGTTCCTGTTTTAACCGAAGTTATTCAAAACACGATGCATTTTTTGTTTCTTAACATTCCAACGCCCAAGGCTCCAAAAAAGTTGGAACGGTAACTTCAACTCGCTGGTTCTCGGGCATAACTCAACCAATCGGGACGATTCTTCTTTCCAGTGATTTGTTAGGATGTCTAGATGATTCTAGAACTTTGAAGAACTTAATTTGATCAAATCTGTAATTTTTGCGATCAAAAACATCGTTCCAACTTTTTTTTTGCGTGTAAAAAAAAATTCGCGAAAAATTCCCCGGAGGCAGTCGTTTTAAAAAAGTTGGAACGATGTTTTCGGTCGCAAAAACTACAGATTTGTTCAAATCAAGTTCTGCAAAATTTTAGGATCATCTAGACATTCTTACAAATCACTGGAAACAAGAACCGTCCCGATTGGTTGAGTAATGCCCGAGAACCAGCGAGTTGAAGTTACCGTTCCACCTTTTTTGGGAGGCTTGGGCGTCCGTGTAAGTTGGACATGCGTTGGGCGTTCCAGTGTTAAATAGCAGTCTTAATTCGTTACTTGCCCCAGATTCCGGTGTTTGATGAAAAATATTTTAAGATTAGATTTTTTTCAAATTTACAATCCTAAATTTAAATTTAATACCCAGTATTTAAAAAAACATAAAATTAAATAGAAAATATTTAGAGCGCCAGGCATTTTGCGGATCTGTGAACTAAATTTCAAACAATTTTCCCTAATAAGTCTAATTAAAGCTGATATATTCAGAATCCAAATTTAAAATTCGTATTGATTACTATGTATTAAACTGTTCATCTATTTCTACAACCAAATCAGAATTTCCAGACCAAAATTTGTTTTTTTTTTCAATTTCGGGAATTCCCGGGACAAATTATGAAAAATCCCGGGATTCGGGAATTCCCGGTTTTGGAAAAATCCCGGGATTTTTGTCCCGGGAATTCCCGGGATGGACGCACTAATTTTGTCACCGCCATATTCGCCGCCATCTTGATTTAAAAAATTCTAAATCACTTTAGCGAAGTTTAGGGGTCATACTTAAGCTTGAAAATAAAAAATAAGACATTTTTTCGTGATACGATCATCCAAAGTGAAATTTTTCCAAGGCTTTTGGATAATCGAGACTGGGCTGTAATTCTGGAGCAACATTTGAAAAGGGCACATACGCATTTTGACAACGCCAACTATTTTGCAATTTCCCAGGCATCAGGCAATTATTTTACAAAACCCATAGTGTTAAATAGTAGCCGGGGAGGTCAGCTATTATTTTTCACATCGGATTATGAGAAACAGTTACCTGAAGCTTGAGAAATAGCAAAATAGTTCAAACTGTCAAAATGCTTATCCGCCTTTTTCTTTAGTTGCTCCAGATATGTTTTTCCGTGTAATGTTGCACGCTGAATCTAAATATGCCCTTCGAATTGAGTCTAAGTTTCAAAATATCGATTTTTGGTAATATTTTAGGTTTCTATGCAAACTTGGAACTGAATTGCTACGTTTAAAAAACTGCTCATATGCTTTCTCCAAATTTGATCGTAGAAAAAAAATCATTAAAATATCCCTGAAAAATTAAGAGTTTCAAAGATACCTTAATCGTGAACCACCCTACTTTTTAATCAAGCCACTAGTTTTCAACAGTTCCAGATAACATGAAATTTTTCCGAAAATCAATTTTCCACTTTATTATGCGATCTGGATCATGGTTGCATTTGATATTTAATTTTCCGATCTTTCAAATAAAAATATTTTCAAAATTTTCAAGCAACCTTAACATTTGATACGGTACTATTAATGAATAGAAATGTGAAGGCATATCCAACAATAGAATAAACGTGCGCCTTTTCCAGATTTTGAGAGTTCGAGGACGTTCAGAAAATTAATATGTTTAGTTGAACAACCCGTTCAGAATGATTTTAGTGAACAAGAATGGCTATCATGTCCACTAAGTATGTCAAATTTGCTGCAAGGAGTATTATTTGACTGCAGTTTTTTATTGTCTTCTGAAACCTTTTTTTTGCTTTTGCAAATAAAAGAGTCGACATATATTTGTTTGAATTGAGTTTTGTAAAAATGATGAACTGATTTTCTCCAGATTTTTATGATTGGGAGTTACACAGTTTCGAAATATGACTCGTTGTTTAAATAACTACTTTTTTCAAAATTGGAGTTTCTGAAACTTTTTTAAAATTATTTTGCAACGTTTTTGAAAACGTTTAAATAATTAAACAAAAAGAAAAATTACACTTGAACAATTTTTGTATTTATAATAAATGCAATGCTCTTTTCATGTTTCGAACTCCCAGTCCAATTAAAGAGGGGCCGTTCGTAAAACGCACCCCGAAAAGGGACGTTTCCTTCCCCCCTTTCCGCATGACCACACTCACACACACCCACATCCAGAACGCAACGCAACCGAAAGCCACCCCATGGCAACGGCATCGTCGTCGCCGTCGCTCCAGAGAAGCCAGATCTCCGGAAAAACCTTCGCCCCCCGAGATGAAACTTGAGTTTAATTTTCACGCCCGTTATAAGGGTAATTATTTGCATGGAAGCATGCCTAACGACAAATTATAAATTGAAAATTTCCTTTTTATCAGAAGCACAGAGGCCAGATCGACTTCCCCTCCCCCCACCACCTCACCGAAGCAGCGATGCTAAACTTCCTTTAGTTGATTTTTCCACTTTTTCTACGACGACGACCGAGGAGAGTGAGGCAAATGGAAAATCCTAAAGCCACCACCTTCTGACTTTTGCTCTTGCAGCAATGTCGTCAGGACACAGTAGAACACCGGAAGCCCTGCCTGCCTGTCTGGAGCGGCGGAGTGGCGATGAAATTTGGGCAATTTCCTTATCTGCCCGAATCAGCCAAATTCGTTAAATTTTATTATTGAACATTTGAGATTTTCTTCTGGAGAGTGTGTAGAACAGGATTCAAATTGATGGCATAAAAGGAAAATTGATTCAATTTTGACTGTAAGTTGAAGAAACAGCTAATCATACATTTCAACGAGAGGGAATCATACATTTTTTATCCATTTTCGTCAAACTTGTCGAGAAAATTTCGGCTTTAAGCTTCCAGCGAAAATAGAGCAATGTTTAATTTAGCCCATGTTGATCCAGACAATTTGGTTTTTGACGAGGGTTCCAAATGGGGCTTAAGTTTACATTAAACCTTATCCCAAAAAGGGGGAGAGCCCAACCTCACTCCCGCAGCAAGCCTCAATATTGGCTTCCAATAATGTGTACTCTGATAATGCGTCTCTGGTTTGGTCGGTACATTAAAGTTTTTTGGTTTTTTGTTTTCCAGCAAAATCCCATTACCATCAGTTCCGGTCAATTGATTGTTATTACTGTGAACGGGACAGTTAGGGCTTTATTTTCGGGGGATAATGCGTTCGAAAAGTGAATGTTAACGGAATTCGTTGGGCCAGTTCCGAAGTTTGGCTAGCCGTTAAAATGAATATCATATTTGCTTTTAAATCGTGTTTAATTTTTGTCCACACCATTCAGTGTTTTGTGTTTTGAGGTAGAGTAGAGCGGGGCAGAGGTACATATCTGATGACATCATTCTGTAGCCGGTGACCATAGAATATTTTAGATTCTTGCCTTCAAAACGTCGACCATAATCCATTTGTATCTCGAGAACCTGACAATTGCTCTAAAAAAATGAAGTTCGTATCTTTGTGGGGCAAAGGTACGCACTACGTGGGGCAAAGTGAATTTCGCTTTTTTTACGAGTAAAAAATAATTTATCATCTAGTAACTAGATTCTAGTTTTCAATTTGGGGTTTATTTTTTACCCCAAATAATGCTAAATTTATTGAAAATTTACATTTTGTTTTATGTTTTTCTTGTTTTATTTAAGTATTTTAATTTGCATTTATCTTGTTTAGTTTATGTTTGTTTTTGGTATTATTTGGCCTATACTTCTACCTAATATAAATACATTTTGCTTATCTAATTTTTTCACGTTTTTACAGTCACTTTTTCAAATTTTGCATGTTTTTCACATTTTTTGCTATAGAATGGCACCATCATCATTTAAATTGCAAAAAAATGCGTAGAGACATAGTCTGGGATACTACAAAAATTACTGCATACTTCTTTTTACTGAAAATATAGGAAATGTTAGTAAAAAACACAGCCAAAGTTGACCCCTAAAAAATTGTCATTTTTAAAATCATTGGCAAAGTCACATAAAACAAGTTAAACTTCCAACACTGAAATTTTCTAAAATTTTAAGAGTTCTTCTTTCCAATGCTTTTGAAAGGTCAAAACTTTGTAGGAAAATTGATTTTTGGCGATTTTTTACATTGGAGCCCGTCTAAAGGCGGGGTTAGGTTGTAGAAGGTTAACAGATTTTGGTAGATCCGCGGCAGATTAATTTGAAAACTTCGTTAGCATCCAACTGTCAAAAATCCACATTGATCATACGAAAAACCACGATCAAATTTAGAAAGTTAGACGCCAACAAAATATTTCAAGAAAATTTACCGTAGTTAAACAAAATCACTTCAACAATACATTTCCAGAAAAAAAATCATTACCTTTTTGAAGACAAGCGCGCAATAAACTCGATTTTTGGGATTGAGTCCAACTTAAGCCTGATCTACAAAAGCAAATCGCAGAATGTCGCGTCCGTCACCCTTGTTTACTTTGTTACTTCGATGTCAAACAGGGGTTGTAGCAACCTATGGTCGGCACTCGACTGACATCTGGATCGACTTGATGATTGTTTTCGCAAGAGTTTTCGTAAGTTTGATTGTACACCAAAAGTCAAAGACCGAGTGGGTAGTCCTTTCGAATTGAAACGAGAGAAAAGAACTATTTTGCGAGAGTCTAGACCTCTCGCGCTTACAACAACAACAAATCGTGTTCATTCGTTCATTGAAACAGTTCATCCAATTGAGTGGCTTATTTGGACAAATTACCGTCACTAAGTCATCAATCCATGGTGGCCAATACGGCAATGGTGGGTTCGATAAGGTATCAGGTTCGATTCCGGATAGTGATAGTGACACTTTTTTTTGGAAAGGTGAACCTTTTGGAAAATGAACCCCATGAGGATAATACCTTAGGCCATTTCGGGATTTATCCTCTACGTCCGTTCACAGTACCTCTTTACTACCGAACCGTGTTCTTTATCCTCTCGTATGCCGATGTCCAGTTCTGGGTGAAGATGAGGCTTTAAGTCTAAAAAAATACATAAATATTGAATCATAGTAAAATGAAATCTTTCATATAAAAAATCACATTGAAAATTGTGAAAAGTGACATTATGGTGTATCTTCGCTAAGAATCGGTGAACAAGGGAATATATTCTCAAAATCGTAATTTTTTTTTGATTTCGTTGTAAATGTTATTAAAATCGAGAATAATGTTGAAGATTTTGCAAACATTTCGATGTTTACAAATTTGAAAACACTGAGTTAACGGATTTGCTAACAGGATTTCTCTCTGTGTGATTACGAATCTAATATCCTTTTTTCGATATCCTTGATGGAAGAGAGTTTCTCCCCTTTCTTTTTTAAACATTCGCAAAATGACGTGCCCTTTAATAATTTGCAGCCTGAAATAGTGATGATTATTAATATTCAGTATCAGAAACTTTTATGAAAGTAAGACGCTCTTTACTTATCTCAATAGGTACACAGCTAAAAAAGTAGTAATCCAGCTGCGTGTAAAAGGCCTGAGTGTAAAATAAATATTGCATTATTTTATGCAATTTTATATAATTTTACATCCTGAAATATGTAGCCCATCAGCATGGGAAACCTACTTGACCGAAATATCAAGCTCATATATGCGTTTATCCTTACAGTATTTCATCGGTCTAATGGCCGAGTGGGCTAAGGCGCCAGTCCTTACTGTTGGTGCTGGGTTTGAATCCCGTCGGTTGCAACTTTTTTTTGTGTTTGCAAAAATTGTACATGCAGCGTGTAATATTAAGTGTTTATTTTGACGAAGGTGATGTGCATGCTTTTGCATGCGATTTTACCATCGGATTTTTTGCTGTGAGGATGTAACAAAAATGAGTTTTTGGTGGGCAATCAGGGGCTTGTTCCCAAATACAAAATATTAGCTTGATTGGACGTAACAGGAGCCTTTTGCATCTGAATTGTAAAAGGGATTAACCTGTAAATTTTTTTTTCCAGAAATGTTTATTTTGAGGCTTAAAACTTAAAATGGCTTAAAATTTGCAAATTTGCGTCGAATTTTGCAAAAAAACACATTTTACTTTATTCCTTGGTCAACATAATTAGACAAGTTTGTTTTTGCCATGTGGTTTTTGCGAAAATTGCCACCCTAATGGCAAAAAAAACTTGTTCAGTATGGGGACTAATTGTTTATTTACCCAAATTGTTTTAATCACCTTAAATTGTTGAAATTACGGGCTTTTATCGGTAGTTTTCGGTGAAATTAAACTCACAAATTAGAAGAAAGAAATGAAACTGATAGGTGGATAGATGACTAGTGTCTTAGAAGAAGATTGAAAAGGACGGAAACTAAGTCAGCGAAAGGGCCATATGAGAAAGCGTACGTGTGTGATCAAGTCTTTTAACCTTCTAATTTGGCTGTGTACAAGTTTGTGAGTTTAATTTAACCGAAAACTACCGATAAAAGCCCGTAATTAAAAAAAAAAACTTGTCTTATTATGTTGACCAAGGAACCCCTGGATTATTTTGATCCCAATCTAATCGGATGATCCCGAACTTTTTATTCGGTTTATGCTCTATGCAAATGGAATTGCTGTATTATTAAATTTTCACCAGCAATAAATTTAACAATTTTGCAAATTTAAAAAATACATGATGACATGATCTGAAGCTGCAAAGCCGTTTAACGAGCTTGCGACGGTTGGTATACGTGTGGGTGTACTTACATTTTCCCAGCGCAATCGGAATGAAATCGAAATTGTGTTTGCATTGCTGAAATTCCCTCGTGCCTGTCGGTGGGTGGGCTAGGGAAAATTCTCCTCGGCAATTTGCTGCACGTACAAGTTGGCTCAACGGTGATCAGATGAGGTTGTACAATTTCCCTCGTCAAGGTTGCATATGTTAAATTTCTGTTTCCTCAAGAGTGCATTTTTTTTTTTATGTGAGGCAATCAAAAATTGCAATATTTTAATGAATAGTTTTTCATGCTTCTGAACGAGGTATAAAAAATCCAAAAGTCAACGTCACATTTGCTGCTGTAATTAAAAGTCACATGTTAGTAAAATGTAAGACTTGCCTTTGGGAAAAGGGGTAAAATCGTTTTTCCCTTTTCACAACTATGTTAATGGATTCACGACAACTTTCAGCATTTCCTTCTCCTTCCTTTTCCTTTCCAAGTAAATGTTGGAAGAGAGGAAAACATCCTATTCCAGGAAACAATAATGGCTCTGCTGTCGGGGTGCTCTTGCATAACGAAAATGCTGAAGGAAAATGGCAAAGTTTCGGTGTCTAAAAGTTGAATTAAATTTCATTTGCCGATGCGCATGGAGTTGGAAATTACGTTAAAAGGCATTTCTTCTCAATTAATGTGAACAACATCAACAGTTAAAATGAAAGGAATTGCTTAACAATTGTTTTGATTTTAAGACTGTTTTCAAAAATTGAAAATATTTCAAGAGAAAAATTGTGCAGCGAAATTCGAACTAAACAGCAAAAAGCGCAATCATTTGTTGCAAATGGAAAACTTTTTCCGGCACACAGCACTTTTCTGTTGATCATTTACACTCTAACTACGTTGCTACTGCTGCTGCTGTCAGTCAGTGTTGCAGGCTGCCAGTAAACTGTGTGTTGCTCATTTCGTCTCAAACTTCCCCTTGCAAAGTCCTTCCATTGGGTTGCGACTAAAATTGCAACGAGACGGACGAGATTTCGTTCGTTTTACACATTTGCATTTCAGCACTTTCCGAAGCTGCTGCTGTTGCTGGAGTTAAATTGAAATAAATTATTTAAAATGTTTGAAATGTAAATTTGCACCCAACCCTTTTTTCTTTTTTTTTGCTCTCTGTGTTGTGCAAAAGCCCCCGACAGTGAAGCCATCACGGCAGACGACGGGTGGCGACGTTCGTTAACAGTTTTAAACCGCAAAACTGATGTTCTTCTGCCTGGATTGGATAACTGCTCGAGCAAGCAAGCTGCTGTTGGCGGGAAATTGGAATTGAAGCTGAGTGATGCTAATGAAGCCTTACAAAATTATGGTGCAGAAATGTGAGCAGTTGTGGTGATGTTGGGATTTTTGTGGGCTAGTTGTTCAATGTGTTGAACAACCAATCATAAATTAAATAAAAAACATTATGAGAACAGAATTAAACATAAAAATAATACTGATTTTTGTCTGTGCTGTAAATTTCAATAAACCCTGAAAAACACGAGGGAAGGTTGGATAAGCATTTCAATAGTTAGAAAAAAATTGTAAATTTTTTGAAGGGGCTTTCTTATACTTTAATTTTGAAATCTTATTTGAGTTTGTTACAATATTAAGTCTGATAAAATAACATTGTTAAACTTGAGCGCAGGCCCGTAGCCAGGCGGGTGGGCTTGATAGGTTTGCGATTTTTCCGCAAAATGAAGACCCGGATAAAAAATTACCATTTGATTACCATATTGGATCATACAATGACACTTTGAGAAATAATAACTATTTGTGAAATCGTTTTTCAATTTCCCAAAATTAAAATTTAACTATATTAAACTATTTGTGAACTGTTTGATTTAAGGTTACTTTTTGTCAAATAGTACTTAAACCATTTATTTACCATACAACAAACAGTTTTTTGACGAAAATAGTACTGAGTTTTTTAAGGTTACCATTGCTAACCACCCTTATGCCAGATAGTTAAACCATTTGTGAGATAGTAAAAATTCATGCCAACCATATAAATACCATTTCTAAAATAGTAGTCAAACATTTTTGGAAATGGTAGTAACAATATAGTTTAAAGTTCAATTACCATATGAAAACAAGTTTTTATATGGTACTTTTTTATGCGGGGAGTACAATTAAAATACGTTAGGAATGGTTTAGAAACATACTGCCCGTGGTAGAGAGGTGTTCAAAGTACCTCAAGAAGATTTTTTCATAAAATTATGAAAAGTTTAAAAAGTTAGTTTACTATAGTTAGGAAAATGTTGATGAAAGTCATTATTTTAAACTTCTCAAACTGTCATGATTTTCTCAATGAACATGATTTTTAATCGGAAAACGGAATGCATTTTCGGAATCTTTGGACAATTTTTCACTAGGAGAAGGTTAAAAAAGTTTGTAAATAATAAATAATATGTGTTTTTGAAACACAATTAAAAAATATCTCCAAATTTATGGGCAATTCCAGTTGAACAAATTTCATGTAAAATGTGTAAACTTGTGATTCGTGCTTCGAACATGAATTTTATGAACAAAACAAGTTTTAACAAATTTCAAGCAAAATTCCAACTTTTTAACAATTTTACCTAAAATTTGTATGTATTTTGTTAAAAAGCTTATAAACTTAGTTAACTAATTATAAAAATTGATTTTTTTCCTAAAAACTTATCAGCTACTTTAGTGATGGTACATTTAACGTAAAAATAAAGTTTGAACATCTTAAATATGATTTTAACAAGAAAAACTATGACTATCAAAGTCACCCCGGAATTAAAACTAAGAATTTTTAACGTAACTATTTTTCTAAACACTATTGAAAAAACTTTTTTTTCCAAAATAGTGCATGACAGTACATGTTTTAAAAATAATAATCTTGAGAAAAACCTTACCTGTTGGAAAATATTCCAAAAACAAATTGAAATCCTATCAAAGTCACCCCGGTTTACGGTACATACTTACTTACTTTATCAGCAACAGGTCTATCGACCCAACGCTGAACTAATCGAAGATTTCCAGGATGCTCGATCTTGGGCCGCTCGTCTCCAGTCGCCCACAATGTTGGCCGCTCTTGCATCTTCGTCGACTGCACATAGCCAACGCGTACGAGGCCTTCCACGAAGCCGACGACCCCGTCCAGGTTCGCTGCTGAATATCGTTTTAGCCGCCCGCTCGTCCGACATTCTGGCTACATGTCCAGCCCATTTTAGCCTGTCGTGCTTGATGACTTTTACGATATCAGCATGTTTGTAGTCTTGATACAGCTCGAAGTTCATGCGCCTGCGCCACCGGTCTCCTACTTGCTTGCCGCCGAAGATAGAACGCAGGATTCTCCGCTCGAAGACCCCAAGTGCTCTCTGGTCAGCCTCCTTTAGCGTCCACGACTCGTGACCGTAAAGAGCTACAGGGAGTATCAAGGTCCTGTACAGCGTGATTTTCGTAGGCGTCCTTAGGCTGCGGGACCTTAGCTGGCTACGAAGACCGTAGAAGGCCCTGTTTGCAGCACTAATCCGCCGTTTCACTTCGCAGCTCACATCGTTGTCGCACGTCACAAGTGTACCAAGATATACAAACTCATCCACCACCTCATATCTTTCTCCATCTATTTCCACCTCCGAAACACCATCACCTGCACTGCCACGCGCTCTGCCAGCAACCAGATACTTGGTCTTGGCAGTGTTGATGGTCAGTCCGATCTTCGCAGCTTCCCGCTTGAAAGGGACGAACGCCTCCTCCACTGAACGACGATCAATACCAATGATGTCGATGTCGTCAGCGTATCCAAGCAGCATGTGCGATTTAGTGATGAGTGTTCCGTTTCTTTGCACGCCTGCCCTTCGAGCAGCACCCTCCAATGCTATGATGAACAGTAAGTTAGAGAGAGCATCGCCCTGCTTCAATCCATCCAACGTAACGAATGCTTCAGATGTCTCGTTAGCTATTCGCACGCTTGATTTTGCTCCGTCGAGCGTTGCACGAATCAGTCTAATTATCTTCGCCGGAAAGCCGTGTTCTAGCATAATTTTCCAAAGTTCGTTTCTTTTGACTGAATCGTACGCCGCCTTGAAGTCGATGAACAAATGGTGTGTTTGCAGGTTGTACTCCCGGAACTTGTCGAGGATTTGTCGCAGAGTGAACATCTGGTCCGTCGTTGACCGACCCGCTCGAAAACCGCACTGGTATTCGCCGACAAAGGTCTCGGTCAACGGTCTCAGCTTGCTCCACAGGATTCGGGATAGTACTTTGTACGCTGAGTTGAGGATTGTGATGCCTCGATAGTTGGCACAATCGAGTCTTTGCCCTTTCTTGTAGATTGGGGTGATGAGCCCGTCTAACCAGTCGCTCGGAAGCTGTTCTTCGCACGGTACATATATTTTTACAAAATAATGACTTCACGCACAGAAACCAATGAAACTCAAGCTAAGTTATGTTTTATGAATAGTTTGATAACTTTTTTGTGAAAATATCAGGTGTACCACAATTGTGGGAGGCACAAAGATATCCCACAATTACGGAAAAGGCAATTTGGAGGCAGTATTTGGCTGCTCTGAACAAAAAAGTCTTTTTTTTTATTTTAAAAGTACTACTTTTACTAGCGAACTAGCGAGAGAATGTCCAAATAAGGGTCCTAAAAATAGTAGGGTCGCCAGAAAAGATGCATTTGGCATGCTATTGACAAATTATCATAAAAGTGTTCCGAATTTGTGGGTGTTCCGAATATGTGAGATGACTGTAATGCCCCTGATCGCATAAATGTCCCATATGCCTTTTCATTGTTTTTGAGTTAGTAAAGCAGTTTGGTTCAAAATCGTGTGCTCTTTCAGAAAAGCCTACAACATCCTGTTTTTTGTTCTAGAAATTGAAAAAGATAAAAAAAAACATTTTTGTAAAGACGTTCACATTATATTCCAAAAAGCATCCAATCCTGCTAATATCCCTGATGCAATCACCGTCTACAATAATTGGTCAAACAAATCCCTAGACCACTTACGCGGAACGCGGATCGTGTTGCGTGTTGAGAGTACTGTCCACCCAACTGCGTCCATCAGGTAATTTACATCCCCTAGAGGGAGAGTGAGTTCTGGTCCAAACATCACGTAAAATTGAATTAAAACCTAGAACATTAATAAGCGAACGGATGTGCGACGACGCAAAATCCAATGGCGGTTGAGTGGAACCCCTTTTTACGTCAAAAATCCGGACGGCAACCAATTGGTCAGAGAAGGTGGGCACACGGGAAAAGGTTGTCGATGGTAATTCACTTAATTAGGGAAATTTTTGGTTGACTGTCATCGACGTTTGCCCCTCCGGAGATTGGCCGTCTGTTTGTACAAGACCCTTTTGTGTCTGGCGTTTGAGTGGATAGGGCGCTTCTCAGGAGGAAAGTGAGTAATTGGTTTTGACATGCGACGAAATTTTTAGAGTGGTTGTTTTACCCTCTCTGGCCTTTTTTATGAAAAAAAAAACAACTCCGCTGTTAACTGTTCAAAAGTTAATTTAGCTCAATTAAATTATGTTTTCTAAAAATTTTAAAAGTATGAACACCAACTTTAAAATAAACATAATTAAATTTCAATAGACTTCCTTATTATGTTTGCTCTCAACAATCGAAAAGCATAACTTTTCCGCTAGCTTCCCTCTAGTCACTTTATTCACGGAAAACACTCCTCTAAAATTTATATTTATCATCACATGAAGACATACACAAACACACTCTATCGGTTAAAGTTTCCGCTTCCGTCTAGACAGGACTCATTCATTCTGAGTTGCCAGAGCACTGAGGTAGTCACTGTAAAAAAATATTATAATTTAATGGTGTTTAATTTAGTTTTGTGAATGATTTTTCATGTTACATATGGAGGTAGTGCATAAAAAACATGTAAATTTACACCTTTCGGGAGGTAATTTTTTTTTCTTGGATTTAACTGACATGAAGAAGCACTTATTTTCAGATTTAATCAACCGTGTTTTTTCACAGTGTATCTGCACCGAGAGTTTGGTGAACTGTGAGCGCACAGATATCGAAGAACAATTCAGTCTGGTGCAAAGTGTCCCCAGTTTTGCGTTTAAAAAGGGGGACACCAACCAGGGCCGCCTTTTGTCTCTGGCCAGTCAATCGAGTTCGCAAAACAATGAAAATTGTGGTCATTCGATTGGAGTTTTGGCAGCGCAATCGAGCTGCCCAGGTGACGGGGTCCGATTTGTGGTAACCTAAGCGAATTTTTGAAACGTTTTCTTAAATCTAATGGCGCATCATAACTCGCGATTAAAATTCTTTTTAAAGTTTTATGTTCCCACCACCCTCCGCATAAAACTAACCACTCGCTTCAACTTTAAACACGAGACTGAAGACCTCTCTCAAGATGCATGAACTTTTCCCAGCTTGATCGCCCCGAGAGCACACGAACGTCATTGCTCTCACATTGCATCTCTCCACTCCTCGTCGCGAGCTCCATCATGCATTATCGCTCTCTTCTTTCATCACCAATACTTCGCGTTGCGCAGACACACTCGACCCAGCCCATTCACTCACACTCTCGCAGCGTGCGTGTCGACCGTGGTGTCGACTGTGGATGTCGACTTACCAAGAGATGTTCGGTACTAACATTTTAAAGTGGTTATTCCAGATTTCTCTAAAATATTATACGATCTTCAACAAATCATAAAATCTTCTATTATTATTCAACGAACCAATATTCTGCACACGCCTTATCTGCGACACGATTGTGGAGTACTGTTGAGCTGAACTGCTAAGGGCTTCCTGGTTTTGGTTTTCGGACATGAATGGAATTCCTGGTGCCATTAAATTTGCTCGAACACAATCTCTGCCTCTATCAGGTTATTACAACTTCAGCCGAACCAAATGAAAGGGAAACTTCCTTCCTGATAGTAGCACAAATTTTATGATGTTTCTTTATTAGCCAAACATTTTTGAATACCCAGCAACTCATCTGAAATTCCGTATCAGTTAGGTCCAGCAGTACCAACGAGGATACCAATACTTGGATTCATTTGGTTTTCTGATACTAGCTTGATGATTGAATCGTGGAGCTTTTTGTGGCCGGCTTCCCGGAAAAGGTCAATAAAAACGAAATTGAGTGTTAGTTTATGCATGGCCATAAACCTCCGGACTATGCGTTGGCCTGCATAACATTACCGGATTGATTTGGGAAGAGTTCCTGGAGGGAGATTTTCTGATGAAGCTGTTGACCTGGATTTGGTAGTGTTGAGAGGACTTTGGCTTTATTTTTTTAGGTTAAAGGATTTAAAAAAGTACTACTAGGACCAATTCATATAATTTGTCACCTGACTCAAAACTATTAGGAAAATATGTTTTGAAATATCACATAAATCATCAATATCATATTAATCATTTATTTTCAGTCACATATTGAAAACTTAGTTAATAAAACCACTACCTGTTGTTTTTTAATCTTGAAGCACCGGCTCCGTGGCTTAATGGTTACGGCTTCTGCCTCACAAGCAAATGGTTTGGGGATCAAATCCCGGTCGGTTCCTTTGAAATTTGGAATCAGGAATTTGAACAAAAACGAAACAGAATCAGGTGGGATTCGAACTCACACCTTTGGATTGATGGTCTGGGACTCTAACCAGTCGGCCATCTAAAGGTTATAAAACATGTTGTATTCTTCTCATATTATATACGCTCTGATCCCTGATTTGCCTGAAGGGATTGGGAGTCTTAAGATAGATCAAGGATCCGTCTGGTGCTTGCTTCTATGTTAAGGTGGGGCCGAACAATGCCCAGCGACCTCGGAATTGGACCGCAAGGGAGCTCTGCCATTCTGAAATGGGTCGTTGGAAGCAGCGCGAGGGCTATCACCACCTAATACCCGGGACTGAGATAAGTTGTATCAGCATTCGGCATATACAAAGTCTGATACAAATTATACTTTCCCATAATATCGCTACCGGTTAGCGGGAACTTCAGCTACAACCATCAGTGGTTGTAACCAAAGGGAAGAGAAACCATTGAGAACCTGAACTGCCGGTCGTAAGCCCGGGTGAAGGAGGAACGTTGATATGGAGGCTGTTCTCTGCTTCCATATCGTAAAATCAAAAATCCACGGAGAACCAAACGGAGTGCTATACGGATGGCTCACAAAAATAGTCTGCCGTCCTAGTGCAAACGAGGGTTTCACGCACTCCTACATGGACCCCAATCTAAGGTGTCATGCGACCCGTGCCGAGAGATGAATGTTTGGGGGGGTCTAAAATATCTTTCCAGGTCTTAGCAGAGCCTGTGTGGTACCAAGGCGCCCCACGCAGTAACCAAGCCTCCTCTGACTCTATGCAGGCTCTAGTCTCAGTTGAAGTGTGTTTTTTTCCTTGCAGTAGACATTCGATAATCATGGATACTTTAAACAAAACAATGGACAAGAAGGAGAAGAAGAAGGGAGATAGTGGGGAGGAAGTAGTGGAGAAGAAGGAAGATGAAGAGGTGGGATCGTCCAAGGAGACGGACGATGTGGAGCTCGACAGCATTGGATCGCTGGATGAGAGCATGGAGGAGCAACTAGACTCCATGTCGCTGGGGACGATCGCCTCGGTCTCGTCGTCAATCCTGAACACGCCGAATCGGTCATCCGTACAGGCAGGTCAAGAGCATGGCGAGGACGACCCAAGGCGAAACGGAGAAACCATGGAAAAGGGCAGAGGTTTGCACATGAGCGATGCTGAGCTCAAGCGCTTCAACTGGCTCCTTGGCCAAGGCCATTCTCTAGCCGCAGCTCGGGAGTTGTGTCGCTTCTCGGTGGTTTCGCAGAAACGGCAACGTTCTGAGGACCAACCGTCTCCAAATACCGGTGGACAATCCGGTCCACAAAACAAAAGGTCCAAGGACAACCACAATCCAGGACCAGGGATTACCTTCAAGGAGCTGGCGGACGCTGTTCCAATTGCCATCACCACCGAGGGCTATCCCGCAACACGGCTCTCTATGGAGCAACTCGTAGTGGTCAAGGAGGCGCTGATTACAATGATAGGCAATCTCGTCAATCCGGTGGTCAGGCCTAACTTCCGCAGCTGCGAGTTCAAACAGGGGTACCTGAAACTTGCGTGCGGAGACGCTTGCACTGCGTCCTGGCTGAAAGAGACTATCACCTCACTCATCCCGTGGGAAGGTGCTTCTCTAAAAGCCATCGAGGTCGCAGATCTGCCGAAGCTGCATTCCTTTACGGCGTACGTCTTCGACAGCTGCAACGACTCCACTGGATGCATTCTCCAGCTTATGGAGAATCAAAACATCGGTCTCAGCACCAAATCCTGGCGGGTAATCAAGAGGAAAGTGATTGCCAAGACGGTGGAACTGCTGCTGGAGGTAGACGAGAAGTCAGCAGAGACCATCGCTGCCAACAACTCCCATCTGAACTTCAGCAAGGTTCGCTTGCGCAAGGTGACCGGGGGCGCATCCACCGCCAAAAGAGGACATTCTGTTGCTCAAACGAGCAATCCCGCGAAAGGTGGAACGGTACAGCAAAAAGGCAGCAAGGGGGGCAAGCAACGACCATCTACGAAAGCAAACGCGGTTAAGCCCAACCCCCAAGCCCAAAAGCAGAAACCAATCGCCTCTAGCACCGATGCTGCAACGGGTACGGAGCCAAAAACCGCACGCGGTTCAAAGCCCCAACCGCCTGGAACCAGCAACGCTCAGAAACTCTTCAATGGCAAAGGAAGCAAACTCGTAACCCCAAGCTTGCAAGCCTTGGGGAGCTTACAAGAGGATCCTGGGTCCTCGTACATCGGCGACACAGCCGTCGGAATCCGTCAACCGACGCTCGAGTCCAATGGACAACGGGCAGAAGGCGGCACACCCCCTGGACAATGAGCAGCATCCGCTGCATCCAAGTGAACCTTCATCACGCTAAGGGCGCATCAAGTGTGCTTAGCAGAAGGTTCACAAAAGAGCAACTGGGAGTTGCTCTCATCCAGGAACCGTGGGTAAACCACAAAAAAATACGCGGACTTACAAGTCCAGACAGTAAGTTAATTTACTGCAACTCGCAGACATCCCCAAGATCTGCAATTCTGCTACGCAGAGATATCAAGTATTCTCTCATTACAGAATTTACCCAGCGTGACATCGTAGCTGTAACGCTAACGGTTCCAACGACCAGAGGAAAGCAGGAGGTGGTCGTTGCATCCGCTTACTTCCCGGGCGACCAGGACGTAATACCACCACCTGAGGTGGACGCACTTGTGCGTTACTGCAGGGCTGTCAACAAACCGTTCCTCATCGGTTGCGACGCGAACGCCCACCACACCATATGGGGAAGCACAGACGTCAACGAAAGAGGTGAGTACCTTCTTGAATACCTGTCGTCGCATGATGTCAATGTATGCAATAAGGGCAATGAACCTACTTTTGTTACTGTCGCAAGACAGGAGGTTTTGGACCTCACCCTGTGTAGTGCTGCTTTTGCAGACAAAATTAAAAACTGGCATGTCTCTGAAGAAGCTAGTCTGTCTGATCACAGACAGATTGTCTTCGACATAGAAGCCAGTCAACTGAAAAGGGAAACGTTTCGTGACCCATCCGACACGGACTGGAATGCCTTCCGAGGTCACCTTACCCGGTCCAAACCACATGCCCCTCCACGGATACGAACACCCGAAGAATTGGACAATGCAGCGGATATTCTCCAACACAGAGTCACGGCTGCCTATCAGGCATGCTGCCCAAAAAAGGTGAGGGAAATCTGTCGGGACGTACCGTGGTGGAGCGAAAGCCTGAGCAACCTCCGTAAGGAGGCACGAAGGCTTTTCAACCGAGCAAAGCTCACTTCTGAATGGGATGCCTACAAAGCAGCCCTAACGAAGTACAACGCGGAGCTGAGGAGGGCCAAAAAAACTAGCCTGGCCAATTTCTGCGAGGACATAAGCTCGATGTCTGAAGCAACCCGACTCCAAAAGGCGTTGTCAAAAGACCATTCCAACGGTCTAGGACAGGTGAGAGACGAGCAAGGCACTCTCACTGTCACAAACAAGGAAACACTGCAGGTACTCATGAGTACGCACTTTCCAGAATCAACTGAAAGAGAGGAGGATGCTGCTAGTATTCGGTCTGCAGATGGCGCATGGTGTCGGCCATCAAGAGAGTCAGTCCAACTAGCCCGTCGAATGTTCAATCAGTCTTCAATCAAATGGGCCCTCGGCACGTTTGAACCACTGAAGGCTGCGGGACCCGACGGCATCCTTCCAATCTTTCTCCAAAAAGCAGCCGACACCATAATGGCTGAGTTGATCAACTTACTTCGAGCCAGCTTCACCCTGGGCTACATCCCTCGAAGCTGGCGCAAAGTTAAGGTGATCTTCATACCTAAGGCCGGCAGAAGTGATCCCACGACGCCAAAAGCCTTCAGACCCATAAGCCTGACAGCAACGCTGCTCAAGCTTATGGAGAAAATCACGGACAACCACATCCGGGCGGAGTTCTTGAAGGACTTCCCTTTGCATAAACACCAATATGCATACCAAGCGGGCAAATCGACCGAAACTGCCCTACACACGTTAGTGTCACGTATCGAGAACGCACTGAAATATAAAGAATCTGCACTTTGTGCTTTTCTTGATATTCAGGGTGCCTTCGATAACACTTCGTATTCAGCCATCAATGAAGCGCCCCGGTCGAGGAACGTCGATGGAACAACTGCGAGCTGGATTCATGCTATGCTTACGAGCAGAGAGATTTCAGCATCGCTAGGAGACACATCTATCACAATAACAGCAGCCAAAGGCTGTCCGCAAGGGGGAGTACTCTCTCCTTTGCTTTGGCTGCTGGTGGTAGATAGTCTTCTAAGAAAACTTACACTACTCGGCTACGAAGTCATTGGATATGCTGACGACGTAGTCTTAATCATCCGGGGGAAGTACGACGGTACGTTATCGGACCGTCTACAGTCAGCTCTAAACTGCACCATGTCGTGGTGTGAGCAGGAAGGGCTGACAATAAACCCCAACAAAACCGTGATAATCCCGTTTACTAACAGGAGGAAACACGACCTTAGGCCGCCTACCTTGAAAGGAACCCAACTGATCTTCAGTTCTGAGGTCAAATATTTAGGAGTAATCCTTGACAAAAAGTTGAACTGGAATGCACATCTGGACTATGCGGTAAAGAAGGCAACTACTGCTATCTGGGCGTGCAACAAAATGTTCGGCAAAACCTGGGGCCTTAAACCGAAACTTGCATTCTGGTCTTACACCACCATCGCTCGACCTAGGGTAACCTATGCGTCGACCGTTTGGTGGCCGAAGACTGAACAGAAGACATGTCAGTCGAAGCTGACCAAGCTCCAACGACTAGCATGTCTTTCTGTAACGAGTGCAATGAAAACAACCCCCACCGCGGCATTGGAAGCCATGCTCTGCATTCTGCCTTTACATTTACACGTGAAGCAGGAGGCAGCGCTTGGCGCTCTACGACTACAACGGTGTAACAACTGGGTGGAAGGAGATGGAACGGGTCACTCGCGGATCGTGAAGGCTTTTGACATCTCCCCCCTTGCAACCTCAGTCTCGGACTGCATGGAGGTGAGGCCCAACATGGACATTCCATATGAGGTGATTGAAACAAATCGCCAAATGTGGAGTAATGGAGGACCTACA
The DNA here is from genome assembly GCF_016801865.2 of Culex pipiens pallens. Taxonomy (NCBI): domain Eukaryota; kingdom Metazoa; phylum Arthropoda; class Insecta; order Diptera; family Culicidae; genus Culex; species Culex pipiens. Next base: position 66,947,769 of record NC_068939.1, read on the forward strand.
CTTCCAGAAGGAACTATTCGCTTCTTTACGGATGGTTCAAAAATGGGCACTTCTACTGGAGCTGGAGTCTTCGGTCCTCGAACCAGGGAAACCATATCTATGGGAAAGTGGCCTACCGTTTTTCAAGCAGAAGTGTATGCCATACACATCTGTGCGAGGACGTGTATTATGAGAAATTATAGACACGCAAAAATCGGTATTTTCTCGGATAGCCAAGCTGCACTATTGGCATTAAAATCCTCTAAATGCGAATCCAAACTTGTTTGGGAGTGCGTCGCTTCCCTCAGGGAACTTGCTTCTCGGCATAACAGAGTCATGTTGTTTTGGGTCCCAGGGCACTGCGGCATTGAAGGCAACGAAATGGCTGATGAACTTGCCAGACAAGGCTCATCAAACATCCAGGGTTGTTACGGGAGAGTCGAAAAAAAATCCGCGCCAAATCCGCGCCGACCTGTAATCCGAAACCGCGCGAAATCCGCGAAATATTAAAAAAAATCGCGACCAACATTTAAGAATTATTGTTTTTAATGAAGAAAAACTAATTCAGAAACTATTTGATAAAAAAAACTCGTTTTATGTTTAAAGGCTCCAAACGAATGAAAGCAATAAATCTATTTAAAAAAAAATACCTCAAGAGACGGCCAAGGCAAGGGTCATGAAAAAAATCTTCAAAATAGAAAATACAATACTTAAAAACCTAAAATTTAACTTCAAAAATATAAGCTCAAAAATAAATCAAAATCTAATATTTTAATATGATAAAATTTTAATTTCGAAAGTCAAAAAATTCAAAATCTAGGAATTTTTATACAGTTTTTAATCCAAAATCCTCGCTAAAATTTCTCTCCGAAAGAAATTTAATTTCCAATATTTAAAATATTTTTTTCTCATAATTTGAAAATCTTTAACATAAAATATGACTTCAAAAATTGTGGCATTCAAGAATTTAAGAATTTAAGAATTTAAGAATTTAAGAATTTAAGAATTTAAGAATTTAAGAATTTAAGAATTTAAGAATTTAAGAATTTATGAATTTAAGAATTTAAGAATTTAAGAATTTAAGAATTTAAGAATTTAAGAATTTAAGAATTTTAGAATTTAAGAATTTAAGAATTTAAGAATTTAAGAATTTAAGAATTTAAGAATTTAAGAATTTAAGAATTTAAGAATTTAAGAATTTAAGAATTTAAGAATTTAAGAATTTAAGAATTTAAGAATTTAAGAATTTAAGAATTTAAGAATTTAAGAATTTAAGAATTTAAGAATTTAAGAATTTAAGAATTTAAGAATTTAAGAATTTAAGAATTTAAGAATTTAAGAATTTAAGAATTTAAGAATTTAAGAATTTAAGAATTTAAGAATTTAAGAATTTAAGAATTTAAGAATTTAAGAATTTAAGAATTTAAGAATTTAAGAATTTAAGAATTTAAGAATTTAAGAATTTAAGAATTTAAGAATTTAAGAATTTAAGAATTTAAGAATTTAAGAATTTAAGAATTTAAGAATTTAAGAATTTAAGAATTTAAGAATTTAAGAATTTAAGAATTTAAGAATTTAAGAATTTAAGAATTTAAGAATTTAAGAATTTAAGAATTTAAGAATTTAAGAATTTAAGAATTTAAGAATTTAAGAATTTAAGAATTTAAGAATTTAAGAATTTAAGAATTTAAGAATTTAAGAATTTAAGAATTTAAGAATTTAAGAATTTAAGAATTTAAGAATTTAAGAATTTAGAATTTAAGAATTTAAGAATTTAAGAATTTAAGAATTTAAGAATTTAAGAATTTAAGAATTTAAGAATTTAAGAATTTAAGAATTTAAGAATTTAAGAATTTAAGAATTTAAGAATTTAAGAATTTAAGAATTTAAGAATTTAAGAATTTAAGAATTTAGAATTTAAGAATTTAAGAATTTAAGAATTTAAGAATTTAAGAATTTAAGAATTTAAGAATTTAAGAATTTAAGAATTTAAGAATTTAAGAATTTAAGAATTTAAGAATTTAAGAATTTAAGAATTTAAGAATTTAAGAATTAAGAATTTAAGAATTTAAGAATTTAAGAATTTAAGAATTTAAGAATTTAAGAATTTAAGAATTAAGAATTTAAGAATTTAAGAATTTAGGAATTTAAGAATTTAAGAATTTAAGAATTTAAGAATTTAAGAATTTAAGAATTTAAGAATTTAAGAATTTAAGAATTTAAGAATTTAAGAATTTAAGAATTTAAGAATTTAAGAATTTAAGAATTTAAGAATTTAAGAATTTAAGAATTTAAGAATTTAAGAATTTAAGAATTTAAGAATTTAAGAATTTAAGAATTTAAGAATTTAAGAATTTAAGAATTTAAGAATTTAAGAATTTAAGAATTTAAGAATTTAAGAATTTAAGAATTTAAGAATTTAAGAATTTAAGAATTTAAGAATTTAAGAATTTATTAATCAAAAAGCATAGGAATACTTAAATTATTTTAGATTTGAGAAATATTTTTTGATTTTTTTCTATAATGTTTTTAATTTGATTTTTTTCTAGATTTTAAATTTTGACTTTTTAATTTTGATTTTTTTTAAATCTTCAGATTTTTGATAATCAATGTTTTGGACTTTAAATTTCAGATTTAAAATTTTGAATTTAATTTAGTTTTTAAATTAAAATTTAGACATTTCGAAAACAAATTAGTAGGTATTTTGATTTTTTTTGTTAATAAAAACTATTAAAACAAAAAAACAGTTTCGAATTTTTGAATTTCTGAAGCTTTGAATTTGGAATGTTCTGATCTTTTTATTTTCGCCAAGAATGTTTAAACTTAGAAAAAAAAAATATTTCTACCGATTAAATTCCATCTAAAATTCTAAAGTGGAGGCCAGCTTCTGTTACGTCCAATCAAGCTCATATTTGGCGCCCACCAGAACAAGCCCCAGTAATAGTTTTTGTTACACATTCTAATGTCTATATCTTCGGGAAAAGTTTGTAATATTTGATTTACCACATTAAAAATTGAATAAATCCAGTATAAAATTAAAAATAAATAAGGTTAAAAATCATTACTCAAAACTCAAATGAAATTAAATATTCAGAGCCGGAGATGTTAAGAAATGACAAGAAACATATAAAAAATAATTTCTACATAATCTTCATCTTCATTTTTCGACGTTTCGTACTAAGACAATACAAACAAACAGTTTCAGAAGAAAATTCAGTTATTAAAAAATATGAAATTCTTGCACCCAAAGGAAAAAAACAATTTGTCGTAATTCCTGACAATATTTTTCTTAATAACTTGAAAGTAATTCTATCTCTCTCAATTAACTTATTTATCAAAATTGCCATCCGCGCGAAATTCGCGCCTGAGCAAAATTAGCCAGCAAATCCGCGCCAGATCCGCGCTATCCGCGCGAAACGCGCCATCCGCGCGATCCGCGCCATCCGTAACAACCCTGAACATCTTCGTGGGTCCTGAGCCGTTCCTTGGAATCTCAAAAAGTGCCGTGAAGCAAGAAATAACTAATTGGGGACAATCGCAAATCGCTTCAATCGATCGCGAGATGCGAGGATTGAGACAAGCTAAAACTTTTATCACTCCAAGTCCTTCAATTGCCAGGAAACTTCTTGGCTTAAACCGTAGGGAACTACGAATACTCGCAGGGCTTCTAACAGGACACTGTCCTGCCAGATATCACCTGCACAAAATCGGCAGGTGGCCTAACAACCTCTGTCGTTTTTGTTTAACTGAGCTGGAAAGCTCGGCACATTTACTCTGCTTCTGCGGAGCACTTGTGTCTCGAAGGCTGCGGTTCTTTGGATCGCACCTTCTTACGCCGTACGATGTATGGCACCACACCCATCCCAAGAAGGTCATACAGTTCATCGACTGTATTGCGCCGAATTGGGATAAACCATGTCTGCAAAATAACCCCTCGTCTTCCGATCCAATTGATACGAATAATTTGGAGTATGGACAGTAACCAGAGTATACATCACAAAAGATAACCTTCTCAGTTGGTCGCAGTGAACTTAACCCAATGCCCACTGGGCAACAAAAAAAAAAAAAAAAAGACTACAGGAAACGTTAAGCTTGGAACGAAGACTTTTACCTCGTCAAGGTTACACCGAAAGAAATCTTTGAACCAGCCTACGAAGTTCGAACACACCTCGCCCCGGCTTGCGGTTACCAAATGCACCGCGATTGTCACACGGGGATGCTTCGGCTGTCATCTGCATACAATGTCACTGAAGCCTAAAAAGTACCAAAGTTTTGTTGTCTAGTGTCAAAATTATGGGGAGTAACATGACAAAAAGGGCGCGAAATCGAAAGGACGAAAATCTTTTTTTTCTTTATTTTTGTTTCGTTAGTTAAAATGAAATTAAATGTGTACCATTATCCGGGGCAAATCGAGACACATGGGGTGAATTGAGAAATGATTTTAGCAATGTTTTTGCACAATATTTGAATATTTTTTATTTGTTTCAGTAGGAATAGACACAAAACAACAAAATTAGTTTCTAAATTTGAACTTTTATGTCTAAAAACAGCTATTCTGGCTTTCTTGTCGAAAATTTACCAACACATTCAAACCACGGGGTACCATAGAAGTTGGTTTGTTTGACTCAAAAACATGCTTTCTTGTAAAGCCCCACAACGTGAGCCCCACAACGTCCTTAACAATGGGCTATGCCCTGTCGGGGACTCGCTCTTAAGGTTTCCCAACAACATGGGTGAGCTTACATATTGGTTTAACCGCCTCAAATTGTAGATTTAAATTAACATTATGATGATCTGTAAGTTTATTGGCCAAATAAGAATTTGCGGAAGACATTTCAGAGGATTTGAAAAAGACACCTGCTGGGAAGCTCTGCTGAGACCTGATGCTAAATATATATTGTTGTTGGCGGCATTTATGGTTTATTTTAATGAAAAGAATCATTCTGAGCAGCTACAGGATTATTTTCCAAAAATTAAATAGGACTTGTTATATTTTGATTTGTGACCCTCTGAAATGTTATTCCCGAAACAGCGCCACCAAACATTTCAGGTGCTCACTTCTTAAATGATAGATTATGATGTTAGGAACAATGTTTTCTTAGACAAGAAAAAATAATAAAATACTTTCTCGCACCCCCTAGTCGATTTACTCAAAAAAGTCACATTTTTGAACAAATTTTCTAAAATCGCTTGGAATCAATACAAAAACTGTTTCGATCAGTTGTGTATTATCTTCAAACGATAGGTTTTTGTCCATAGATTAAGATGCACTATCAATAATGGACCAAAATTTAAGTTTTTGGACTCTCCCAGGCGGATTTGTGTCGAAAAAATCGCATTTTTTCGAAACTTTTTTCAGAAATGTTCATTTAATTTAGGGTAGCCAATTTTTCCCAGTAAAACCAATACATTCAGCTTGTAGGAAATTTCATGGCAAACATTTTTCCCTCTACGAAAATGCAATTTCGACACTCCAGAGCCGAGATATTTGAGTTTTAGTGAGGAAAAAAGTGCAAATTTTCAAAATTTCTCAGAATTCAGAAGCAAGGCCTACTAATTACACGATGTAGCAAGCATATGTCTCAAAGGTCAGGGTATGATTTTTTATAGTAATTTTGGCCGCTGAATCCGAATCTGAAATCAAATTTCGTGTAAACAGTGATGTTTTGGAGCTACACCCTTTTGGAATGTTATTTGCGTGTTTAAGAGGCAGTTTTTGTAAATATTGCTCGGTTTGTTCTAGAGGTCGTATCGAGGTGCTCCGATTTTGATGAAACTTTCAGCGTTTGTTTGTCTATACATGAGATGAACTCATGCCAAATATGAGCTCTCTACGACAAAGGGAAGTAGGGTAAAACGGGCATTGAAGTTTGAATTTTCCGAGAATTTCGAATATGACAAAAGTGAGACTAAAAATTGCCGCTATGGATGCCTACAGGACAATAACTAACGTTGTGAAATGTTTGTTATAGAAAAATCGAAAAACTATGAGAAAAACTAAAAGAGTATGGGTGTTGGAGGCTGTTGCAAAAAGATATTAAGGTTTTAAAAAAATCCGTTTTTAACAGTAATTTGCAAAAGCTATGAGAAAAAGTTCAACCAATCCTGGATGTCTATGGCTCATTTTGAAGTGCTTCAAAAGACCTTTCGAATGCATCTTAGAGAGTTGGAATTGATGAAGTTTTACTGAAATGCGAGCAAATTTAAGATTTTTTATGTTTTTTGGACCTCAAACTTCAATGCCCGTTTTACCCTACTTCCCTTTGTCGTAGAGGGCTCATATTTGGCATGAGTTCATCTCATGTATAGACAAACAAACGCTGAAAGTTTCATCCAAATCGGAGCACCTCGATACGACCTCTAGAACAAACCGAGCAATATTTACAAAAACTGCATCTTAAACACGCAAATAACATTCCAAAAGGGTGTAGCTCCAAAACATCACTGTTTACACGAAATTTGATTTCAGATTCGGATTCAGCGGCCAAAATTACTATAAAAAAGCATACCCTGACCTTTGAGACATATGCTTGCTACATCGTGTAATTAGTAGGCCTTGCTTCTGAATTCTGAGAAATTTTGAAAATTTGCACTTTTTTCCCCACTAAAACTCAAATATCTCGGCTCTGGAGTGTCGAAATTGCATTTTCTTAGAGGGAAAAATGTTCGCCATGAAATTTCCTAAAAGTTGAATGTATTTGTTTTACTGGGAAAAATAGGCTACCCTAAATTAAATGAACATTTCTGAAAAAAGTTTTGAAAAAATGCGATTTTTTCGACACAAATCCGCCTGGGAGAGTCCAAAAATTTAAATTTTGGTTTAATATTGATAGTGCATCTTAATCTATGGACAAAAACCTATCGTTTGAAGATAATACACATCTGATCGAAACAGTTTTTGTATTGATTCCAAGCGATTTTAGAAAATTTGTTCAAAAAAGTGACTTTTTTTCAGTAAATCGACTAGGGGGTGCGAGAAAGTATTTTATTATTTTTTCTTGTCTAAGAAAACATTGTTCCTAACATCATAATCTATCATTTAAGAAGTGAGCACCTGAAATTCCTCGACATGACCTCAAAATGGGACAGGCTATTCAGCAAGCTACGTTAGTATCACGGGCCTGGATTGTCATAATGACGTTAATTGCGATTGAAATATTAAACGCGATAGAATGGATAAGTCGCGTGGCATTCACACGAGGCCTCCGGATCTCCGCGAACCGGTTCAGATCCTGCCATTTCACGTGTAAGTATCTAAGCTGGTTGAGTTGAGTTGGGCACTCTCGCAGATCAATCTGAGGCTGTTGCCATGGTGCCCATAGAACCTTGAAACACGTGCCAATTTTTCGCCCGTGGACATTTGGAAAGGTTGCGCAGCCGACCAGCAACAAGGTATCGCGTGCCAACTTTCAGATTTTTCTGCACAGTGACTGGAGATTGGTGTAGTTGGCAGATATAATTTATGCTCGTAGTTGATCGACGGGGGGAGGTTCACATGTGGTTTAGGGTAGAAATTAATCAACATGACGTGTAGTAACTATCGACCGTTGCTGAAAAATCTTGATTCGAGAGTTTTGAAGGCTTTGTTGAAGCGAGCAGTTCTTTATACACGCTCGTATGCGTTCGACAGTCTATATGATCGGGAAAAACGTGACACCTTCCCTCGCATCGCCGATTGTGATCTGGGTACTGATCGTTCCCCAGCCGGCACACAAAGAATACCAGCTGTTGCGCGAGCCGTCCGCCCATCTAGGTCTAGTTCAGCTTACAAACTGTCATCTACCTAGATATATCAGAGCAAAAAATCCCTGCTGATTGCGCATGCTGAATACGGATCACACGCTTCTGCGCAGTATGACAAAAGGCGCGCGAGCGCGATTCTAAAGTAGGTGATCGCGAAGTGACTTCAAAAAGTTGTTGTTGTTGAGATGGGTTTAATTTCTTAATTCATATGCGCGCATCTGTCGCGGAGACCTAAGTCCACCACACCACAGAAGTGCATCGCGGGGTGCTCTCAATACTGCAGCTGGTGCATATTGTGCATACGTTGTGCATTTATAATTGCAAACAGCTCCTTAATAGGCGATGGCGATAATGATGGTGGCGGCGACGACGGCTGACGAAAATGATCATCACCAACATCACCACCGTCATATGGTGATGATGATTTTTGATGACGAGCGTAAACACGGTTGGCAAAAAAACTGCAATTGCAACGAGAGGACGCCGCCGTTGCGCTTGCTTGTATGGGGCTAAGTGTCGTAAGATCAAATCATGGCCGCTAATTTTCAAGTTCACTGAAGGAGAATCCGCTTGACACGAGCAGCGGTGGCGGGTCTGTGTGTAGGATGTTGACGTCAAAGCACCGCTGCAGTTGGGTTGTAATAAACTTTTGGAGCGTGTATCAAATAGTGCATTTGCACGTAAGGGGAAGCGAATGTAACCTTGGGAAGGATATCATACTTGACAGACGTTCTGATTACATTTAAAATTAATTTCGGATTTTTGCAAAATTTATCCATATTTGTCATAAGTGCGATATTAGTATAAACCAGGCCTGCCCAACCTTTTCGGCTCAATTTTCACATTTTTGATTGTCAAAATTACAATTGTTCATTTTTTCATGGTTTATTTGATGGAATCGGTTCTCAGATGACCAGTGAACATAACTTTGCCAAAAGTTTGAAAAAATATTTATACAAGTCGTTTTTATCTACATTTTGTGTGTGTGTGTGTGGTCCAATCCAATACCCGCTGGCCGGCAGCGAAATTATGGGAAAGCATAGTTTGTATCAGACTTGGTTATGCTGATACAGCTTATCTCAGTCCCGGGTATTAGGTAGTGTCAGCCCTCGCGCTGCTTCCAGTGACCCATTTTAGAATGACAGAGCTCCTTGCGGTCCAATTCCGAGGTCACAAGTCGTTTTTATCTACATTTTACGTCAAAAATCAATCCGGCCCGCGGGCCGGACCAATTTTTCACTTAAAACTTACATAAAAACGACCTGCAAAAATATTTTTCCAAAGTATTATCAAAGTTATGTTCACTGGACATCTGAGATTCCATCAAAGAAACCATGAAAAAACAACAATTGTAATTTTGACAATCAAAAACGTGAAAATTGAGCCGAAAAGGTTGGGCAGGCCTGGTATAAACCTTTACATAAGAAAGACAAATTGCACATTAAAGGGATTTTTCAAAAACTATTAGAAGAAAAACAGTTTTTTTTTACAAATGGCAATAAGAGAAAGTTTCTAAATAAATATGTTTTAGGTTTAATTGCTTTAAATTTAATGCGCTCCACAAATTTATCAAATTATTGATACGGAAAACTCATTTTTGTATGAAAACTCATTTTGTATTTTAGTAGTTGTTCCAAGATTTTTCCATATTTAGAGTTTTTTTAAAGGTCCTACAAACTATTGTCTATTATAGTACTATTAAAAAAAACTCTAGATATTTTCTTTTTCTCTTGGCTTTCTCTTATATAGAAAAAAAAACCAAGTTGACTTTATAGCTGTCGGCCACCATTGCTAGTACCAACCACTAGTGTCTAGGACTTCGCCGCCCTGGGCTCCTGAGTGTATGAAAGTATGGCACGGAGCGACGGCGCCGAATACCCATATTTACACAAAGAATTTTAGAGCGCCCGCCGCGGGATTCGAACCGGCGACCTCTGGATTGTGAGTCCAGTGCGCGGTCCGATTGATCCACACGGGCGGGACAAAAAAAGCCACATGCATAAGTATTTGCACGAGTTTTATTGCTACAATAACGGTGTAAAGAAGGGATTACCTCATCCACCCAAACATGCACCGGGAATTTGAGCACTTCGCAAAGACGCCCTTGTTTCTATACGTCAGTAAACCTTTCAAAAATGAGCTGTCACTATATTTTTTCATATATAATTTAACTGCAGTGGTTAATTATGTAAGTGTGGCAATTTTAAGTAAACTATTAGAAAACGTTATTTGAATAGTTGGTTCATGACTTTCTAATACAAATACAAGCTATTACAAGTTACCTATAGGATTTTAATAGAAAGTGGTGGGTGTCAACAAACAACATAACAATTTTAATCCATTGATTCGCATTCGCATGGAGATGGGGATCATAACGGGTTGCAGACTGGTTTTTGTCATGTTTTGCCCAGGTTGCTATAACAATATTATTCCATTAATTCTGAACAAAGTTCTTCCAATTCAACGTAAAAACAATTATGGGCTCTCTAAAAGTCTATGGATTGGTCCGACTTGAATATTAGTCCAATGTAGAATCTACAACATTTATTTTAGCAAAACTTATTGCAAACTTTGCACCAAATTCCCTGCCTGTGCAAATAATAAATGCGACCACTTTAGAACATTTTAAAACTAGGGAGTGTGTCTTTGACAGTTTTTTCCTGCTGCGTTTGTTTTAGAGATTTTTACAACTTTCAAAATCTATGAAATCCGCAATATAAAATTTGTATTTGGAAACACTCTTAAACCATAGCTCAGGACAGAAAATAACACTATGATTTATGAATTTTTCCTTGGTCAGATTTTCTACGTAAGGAGGTAGAAATTAGTAATACAAACTTTAAACACACTATGCCGATGGTCGTACGTAACGCTTGCTTAGAGCGTATCCTAGACCTTTTACCTTCCCAAAAACCGTCCAACGCTAAGCGAAAATTACTTGGGGACACCGTGGAGATTTTCCTTTGTTCTCTTAAAAAAGTGGAGCACCAACACGTTCCGTCTTCCAAATCTCTTTCCTTGACCCTGGTGCGCGGTGGAAATTGTAGCGGCCGGCAATGGACGGCGGAGTTGGGAATCTGGTTCAGGTGGAATTGGTATTCGACAATCATCACTTAACATGGCGAAATTCAGTCTACAATCCGATATAATCACCGTCTCCTAGCGAAGCGTAAGGTGGTCGAAATTGGTAAATTGAAACGCCATAAATTCTCGATGATACACCCAGAACTGGGCATCGGCATACGAGAGGATAAAGAGCACGATTCGGTAGTAAAATGGTACTGTGTGCGGACGGAGAGGATAAATCCCGAAATTACCGAGAGTACTTTACTCATGGGTTCATCTTCAAAAAAAGTTCAAAAAAAAGTACCGGCACCGAGACTCGAACCCAAGACCTTCGGCATATTGAACCGTGCCTTTGCCGTATGGGCCACCATGGTTCGGTGACTAAGTGGCGGTCATTTGTCCATATAAGCCACTCAATAGGATGAACTGTTCCAATGAACGAATGAACACGCGAGAGGACTATACTCTCGCAAAATAGCACTTTCCTCACGTTTCTTTTCGTGAGGACTATCCTCTCGTTCTTTAACTTTGGGTGTATAAAACACAAAATATAAGTTAGTTACAGGCACTGAATTTCTTTCATGCACAAACCTTGAAAATTCAGCTTTTTTATATTTTTTTAATCAAATTTAAGTTTAGAATAGCCTAATAAGAACATTTTCATCAAAATTCTGTTCTACTAACCCAATAATATCCGACATTTCTTCAATCATAAATATAGTGCTGTGCCATAGTCCAGTTATAGCACACAAAAAAAAACAACCAGCGAGTTCAAACTCGATAATCAGCTGATAACACGCAAACATACACAAAAGAAACAGGAAACGAACCTTATATACCTGCCCAAGGTAACCAGTTCGTCAGCATGCACTTGTGGAGTGGAGATCGCGCGGGGTATTATATTTATTTTTCATGCAGCACCAGGCACACATTTTCCCTGAGCTTCTCCTATGTTGCTCGTGTTTTCATTTTCCAACTATAGCTATTCTGGGGCCGCTGCCGGTAGGCATTCAGGTATAAATGAAGGAGAATTGTTGATGCTCACGTAACGTGTACGCAAACGGCTGCAGCAGGCTGACGTCATGGAAAAATGATAGCATGAACAAGAGTACCTAAAAGTAATACGAAACAGCCGTAGACGAGGGCATATCACCCACTGCTACCGTTTGGTTGTCCTTCCTGGCTGGAGAGAACCTTGGGGGAGGAACTCTGTAGGGAAAATGTCAAAGTTATGGCTTCACCACTTTTTGTAGTCAGTTTCCGGAAATACCAGAGCTATTGGTTAACTTTTCATTATTGCACTTGGCATTTGAAACTTTAACGGGTGTCAAGCTGTGATGTTTCATAAACATAATAATTTTTTTACAAAACATGAATGAAATCACCAACGAGTCAATCATAGTCACGTGCGAAAAATGTCTAGATTAATCAGCATTCATAGTTATAGATTGTCCCGCCCGTGTGGATCAATCGGACCGCGCACTGGACTCACAATCCAGAGGTCGACGGTTCGAATCCCGCGGCGGGCGCTCTAAAATTCTTTGTGTAAATATGGGTATTCGGCGCCGTCGCTCCGTGCCATACTTTCATACACATAGAAGCCCAGGGCGGCGAAGTCCTTGTAGATAAAAAGGAAGACACTAGTGGTTGGTACTAGCAATGGTGGCCGACAGCTATAAAGTCAACTTCGTAGTATAGATTAAGTTACAATAATACAACAGCTCTCATCGCGAAGGCTTGTCGTAAAGTATTAATTAAATAATGTAGCTGATGTTTGTTCCAGTCGGTAACGCTGCGATTTTGCGAAACTGGAACTATTCCATGTGAATCATTGTTAATTACAATACATCGCGCTAACGAACCAAGTCGTGCACGGTAACAAAAAGATACTGCACGAATTAATAACAACTTTTTTGAATCATCGTCTAACAACAGTTCTTTCAAAGATTTTTTTTTAAAAAGAAAACTGTGAAAAATTTTGATTATAAATGCTTTTTGTTCATCATAAAAAATAAATAGTAATATCAACGTGTAAAACAAATACGGATATCAAATATAACACCATAAAGAAAGACCTCATCAAACTGACACGTGCTGAACTATTCAAAATATTTATTTGTAAATGGATATTGCGCGTTACGGAGGAATTTTCCCAGCGACGTAACTAGTAGTGCGAACTTAGTGTGCCACACTGCGAATCATTCAGTATGCAAGAGAGGAGAAGGCGAGTGAACAAAAAAGTGGCATTAAATGGTAAAGCATTACAGAAAAGACTAATCGTTAAGACTTTTTGTTGTCTGATGTTCAACAACAATCAATCTAATCTAATCTAATCAGACCCTAGCGCAGCCAATCTTTCGAAGGGATCCTGGAGAGTGCCTTAGCAGCAATTCCCCACGAAAACAGCATGATTCGAAAAAAAAGTTCTCCGATCGGGCTCAAAAATTTTCTGGGGGTTCCTTGGCCGATATAATTAGACCCGTATTTTTTTTGTTTGGCCATTAGGGTGACCTACGCCGTGTTAGGGTGGTCCGAAAAATGGCAATTTTCGTCGATTTTCGCAAAAACCACTTTTTTCAAAAAATCATATCTCCGCGCCATTTCATCCGATTTTAGCTGTCTTAGATGCAAAAGAAAGGTGATTAGTTTGACTATTTAGGAAAAATAGTAAGAAGTTTCAAAAATCTAGCTTAACATTTGAAAAGGTCGTATGAAAACTTAATATGCTGTTTTGAAGGTCTCGGGACCAAAGAGCCTATGTCTGAAAATATTTTTATCGGATTCCTCGGAAAATTTCACATAACATATCAAAAAATGGTGAAGTTATGTTTTCGATACTCTGAGATACGATTTTTTGAAAATAAAAACTGAGTTTTTCGACGCGCCACGCGCAAAAATGGAAAAATGACGAAAACGGGAAAAAATCGACTTTTTTCACTAAAACGGCGATAACTTAAAAATTTCAGCGATGACCTATACATGTTAGGGTACCAAAATTTTTGTAATTGAAATACGCAACTTTTGGTACCCTAACATGAAAAGTCGTTTTTTCCCCGTTTTCGACCTGGCTGAAGTTATCCTGGACGGTTATCCTACGGCCGCTAACGGCGGCCATCTTTATGGCATCCAGGATAACTTCTGGTTATCCTACGGCCGATTATGAAAAATAAAAATGATTAAAGGAAGTAAACATTATTTAAACAATTGCAAGGCTCAGTGTTAAAAAAATATAAAAATGAAAAACAAATAAAGATTAATGATGCAAAATTCAAATTTACAAAAAAAAATCTGAAAAACCTAAATGCTCCCAAAAAGAAAAATGAATGAATGAAAATAAAAATTCAAATCCTCGTTGGGCCAGCTATGAGGGGTTAATACAATTATTTTAATAATGCAGAACATTATTACCTAGTTCTACAAGCATGTTTTTCAATTCGGCATGCTGGCCAAGTAATTTTAAAAATGTTTTCTGAACATATTTTAATAAAATTTGGAATGAATTCAAAGAAATTCTCAAAGAACCTCGTAGGGCCAGCTATGGGGAGTTGATAAAATTATTCTAAAAATGTAGAACATTATTTCCAAGTCCTACAAGCATGTTTTTCAATTCGGCATGGTTGCCAAGTATTTTTTTAAATGTTTTCTGAACATATTTTAATAAAATTTGGAATGAATTCAAAGAAATTCTCAAAGAACCTCGTAGGGCCAGCTATGGGGAGTTGATAAAATTATTCTAAAAATGTAGAACATTATTTCCAAGTCCTACAAGCATGTTTTTCAATTCGGCATGCTTGCCAAGTAATTTTAAAAATGTTTTCAGAACATATTATAATAAAATTTGGAATAAATTCAAAGAAATTCTCAAAGAACCTCGTAGGGCCAGCTATGGGGAGTTGATAAAATTATTCTAAAAATGTAGAACATTATTTCCAAGTCTACAAGCATGTTTTCAATTCGGCATGTTGCCAAGTATTTTTAAATGTTTTGAACATATTTAATAAAATTTGGAATAAATTCAAAGAAATTCTCAAAGAACCTCGTAGGGCCAGCTATGGGGAGTTGATAAAATTATTCTAAAAATGTAGAACATTATTTCCAAGTCCTACAAGCATGTTTTTCAATTCGG